>NW_015506087.1:177356-205906 GCF_001515645.1 Sinocyclocheilus grahami | reverse complement strand
ATCTAGCGGTTGGGAATTGTAATTGCATTTTTATTTATAAAATGAAAGACAGCCGAATATCAATAATATCATATAATGTGTATGAATGTAACATTTAACAGCTTGTGGGATGCATGACATCATATTATCAAATGCAAGTAAACTTTTGAAACATTTAAATTAGCTTTATTTTTGGCATAATAAATAATGATATATTTAATAATCACGGACTTACATGACTGTAAAGCGTTTTGGCTGTACAACAATACACAAAGCGCTATATAAATGCATCATTCATTCATTCATTAATAATGCTGTAAAATAATTAAACAAAATATAAAATAATGCTAATTTAAATGATTCAAAAGTTTACTTGCATTTGATAAGAAGCTGCGTGGGCGAAAATTACATGTAAACAATTTTAAGGCTATTTTGGCTATGCTCATCGCTGGTCTGGTTACTGGTATAGGACTATAGCCAAGCCGTTAAAATTAGACCACAGATTGCCTGGATTTCGCCGGGTGGGCTAAAAGCAGACTACATGTAGCCCGTCTAATTTAGAGCGAAATCATGGCTACATATAGACCATGTCATGAAATGGCACTTATATCTTTGTAGATATTATTGACACTGCGAACATGATGGGATATCAACCATCTCATGCGCTGTCTGGCCAAAAACTACAGTGAATCAAGTTTGACTATAAGTGGGCTATGGATAGCCGCTCGGACTACGAGCTAAATCGTGGCTATGCTCAGGCTACGTATTGAACATGTCAAAGAAATGAAACCAAACACCTGGTAAATGCTGTTACTTTGCTTACATGATGGAATATCATACATCTCTCTAGTTATTTTGCCAAAAAAAAGACATGAAACCAAATTCAAGGTTATTTGGGCTAGAAGTGGGTTACACATAGCCGGACTATATCGGGTCTATACTTACCCGAAACGTTGAAATGACGGCTATTGCTTGCTGGGTAGCCACTTGCTCCTGGTAATGACGCTCTCACAGTGTTTGCATACTCTTGCATACTCTATCACAGATGAAGTGAATTAAATGCAATATTTGTCAAATACACAGACGTTTCAGAAACGTTTTCATAAAGCAACAGAAACACTTTTATATACTGCTTAATACAGCGCCATCTGTTCATGAATAACTTCAACATTAGCATATGCTATTTAAATACCAATAAAGTGGGGATATGTATGCTTTTATCAGTGTTTTTTTAAATGTGACTCAATATAACCGTGTGACTACTGTAGAAGATTTTAATCAAAATATAAATTATTCAAGTATAATCAATGTGAATATAGCCATTTATGTATTAAGTTATTCTACTATTATAATCATGTGTATTTGCCTGCATGTATAGAAATCTGTATGAGAATGGAATGTGCAGACATATGGTGAAGTACATGATAAGCACATGATGGCACATAATAGGTCCCTTATTTTCACAGAACATAAAATTAAGGCCTCATGACTGCATCGTGATGGTCTCATAACAAATATGAATGAAATGTATTGAACACGGCCAGAGAACGAACAGTATATAAGAGAGTACAGAAAAAGAGTCTGGAGATTGCTCTACAGAGTTTTTCTCGGCTTTATTTAATCGGAAAAATAAAGTCTTATCTTCTGGCATCAAACCGTCATGACTTGAAGAATGATTCCTTACAGCATTGGCAGAAGCCACCACATTTTGGCACCCGAACAGGGACTGGAAAGGAGCAGAGGGTGGAGGGCCACTTTGGGCTGGCTTGATGAACAACATTTTTAGTGGCCACTAAATAATAAAGGTAGGCAGTTTTTTGCTTATATAATAAATGTGGTTTGCCAAAGTCAGCCGGTGGTGGTATAGACACTCGAAAATGCTCCTCCAAATTTAAAGAACAAAAAGAAAAAGGGTTTTGATTCCAGAAGAAATAATAGCATGCACTGATCTGTTTTACTGTAATAGTGAATGAGGGCAGATTGTGCAAGCAAAAATCTGTGTTTACTGCCCAGAGGGCCTTGATGGAGTGCAGTGGACGTTAAGCAGATATACATTGCATGCAATGGTCTGTGTTTATTGATGAGTGGGCCCTCGATGGACATCAATGGACATTAAGCAGATAAAGTAAAGAGAAGCGCGCAAAGTCCTATGGTTAGGCAAAAAAAACCTGCAGAGTGCTGTTTTTTACTGTGTTGAGGAAGTGTATCAGTAAAAGAATGAGTCGAACTGACAGGTCACTTAGACTACTCTACACTCTTCCTATGTAAATGTATGTGTCTGTCTGAGTGTATTTGTAACTTGTGGTTGTATGAGAAATAAACACTCTATCTGGTGGAGCAAAAGGTGTGCCCCTCCTGGACCGTCACTTGAATGTGATCAGGTCAGGGAGACGGACACAGCTGGTGTTGTGCTGGAGAAGAGTGAATGAGTGTATGAGCCCTATCTAAAAAAGGGACAAAGAATGAGTGTATTAATTAAATAATTTAATTTAGTTAATAATTAAATATAATTTATAAAATAAATAATAATTAAGTTAAATAATTAAAATAAGATATACATTTATTATTTAAAGACTTGTCTAAACAGATGAATAAAAAGATTGCACGTGCTTAAAACTTTATATTTAATAACTGAAGACTTCTAAAATGTGTATCTTGTTATCCCTGGGACACAGTATGAAAGTTAATCCACTACAGAGTTTCAGCGATTTAGACTGGAGTTAACTAAAAGATAACTTGTATAGTGCAATGTTGAATCAGAGCAAGATTAGGTGACCAAATTCATAGACATTTTGATTCAAAAGCTATTTAACAATAATAATGGAACTTGTTGATTAAATATTTAAATAAAAGGAATTTTATGTTGGTTGGGAAAAATTTATTCACTATTACCAGATAATTCTGAATTATGTATGGAAATATAGAAGAAAAATTAGGATCGAAGTCTTTATTTTACCATATCAGAATCAGAATCAGAAAGAGCTTTATTGCCAAGTATGTTTACACATACAAGGAATTTGTTATAATCACAAGCTTCCAGTACACGGAGACAACAACAACACACAGATAATAAAAGTGAGATGTGAATAAAATACACATGCATAAATATAAACCACAAAAAAAAAAGAATAAATTGTATGTACAGGTGTGGTATAGATGGAATAGGAATAGAATAAAATAAGTTAGCTCCAGGTTGTTAAGACTGCACCAGACAGCCAGCTCTTTAACCTCCTGTCTGTAAGCAGACTCGTCTGCATCCTTGATGAGACCGATGACTGTAGTGTCATCTGCATACTTCAGGAGCTTGACAGAGGGGTCTTTAGAGGTGCAGTCATTGGTGTAGAGGGAGAAGAGCAGTGGGGAGAGGACACAACCCTGAGGGGTGCCAGTGCTGGTGGTGCAGTTGTTAGATGTGAATTTACCAATTCTCACTAGCTGTTGCCTATCTGTCAGAAAGCTGGTGATCCATTGACAGATAGACCTAGGGACAGAGAGCTGGGTTAGTTTGGTCTGGAGGAGTGTTGGGATGATGGTGTTGAAAGCGGAGCTAAAGTCCACAAACAGGATCCTCACATAAGTCCCTGTTTTGTCCAGATGTTGCAGGATGAAGTGCAGTCCCATATTGACTGCATCATCCACGGACCTGTTTGCCTGTCCGCAAACTGCAGGGGGTCTAGTAAGGGTCCAGTATCAACTTTCACCCCCTCAGTTGAATCTAGCAGTGGCTTTGACTTAATCCAAAAAGAACAAGAACTAGATAAGGAGGAAAAAGTATCTAGACAAAATAGACGCATTGTAAATGACAACCATAATATCAGTTATAAGAAAATTGGCAATTCAAATTTTTTATGGGAAAAGGTAGAAGAAAATAATTGGCAAAAATGGGTAAATTTACACAGCAGAAAAACAAAAATGGGAAAACTGCATAGTTTGCTTCGAAACAAGACCAGTCTTATATAGTGTACCAAAACTCATACACAGTTGTATAATATTCCATGATGAATGGTTTAAGACAGGGGTTCTCAAACTTTTCCATTCCATGACCCACCAAAACAAGTATAATATTTCAAGACCCACCAAAATATTTGAGATAAAAAAAACAATTGACATTACTGTAAGCTTAAACGTAATAAAAAGTTTAATATGCCAGAAATTAAGTATTTAAGAAAAATAACCATTTTATTTTATAGTATTATTTATAGTATTATTCACTAATATTTATGTTTTAATTTTTTCATTTACAGATGTTAAAAAGTATATGAAATATGTCCATGAAATATGTCAATTTTTTATTTAGCAAAGCATAAGATGCAAAGCAGAACTACCTAAATCAGTTTGGAGATTAAAATAATTGTGAAATAATTGTAAAAAATAATAAACAGATGCATCTCATTTTAAATAGGCCTAAACAAACCAAGATGACAAATTAATTTCAGCCAGAAATTTACTGTTGCAAGGATAAAATAAATGTCCAGGACTATCTAGTGAAATGGGATTAGATGTAATAAAACTGGGAGGTAAATGCATAATAGAAGAATAGAAGCGGTAGAGAGATAAATGTCTTTAGAAACTGTACCCAAAAAATGGCATTATGCCCATACTGGTGCCAGTTTCTCCAATCTACAGCAAACTAAAGAGAAGCAACTGAATTACTGTGCATCCGAACCCGTAATTGGTCAATAGTATGGTAATAAATAAATAAATAAAATAAATAAAATTAATGGTAGATCAAGAATTGAATGTTATAAAAAGACGGGAACTACTGACATTGGCAAATTAAATCTCATATCACCTTTAATATGAGCTTAACTCTCTCCCCGCCATTGACGAGTTTTTACGGCTTATAGACAGCATATAAAAGAAAACTGCATAATGTTACAGAGTAAAATTATGCAGGAAGTGGTATATGTCTGTGCAAGCTTTGGAGGTGTTGATGGAAGCGATTTACTGGATTTTTGCTTTAATAATCGTACTGAATATTATCCAGATGTAGATTTTGATAAAAATGTGATATTCTCACCTTTTTGCTCAGAATTATGCATTTTTATGAAACCTACCTATATTCAATTGTTGATAAAAAAAAAAAGAACTCTGATCTTTAATTTGATGCATTGCATATTCAAATATTCACACAGCAAAATATACTGGAGGCCATCAAATTTGAGTGAAAATCATCAAAATCGCTGGCGGTGGCTGGCAACTTTAAAAAAAAAAGCTGGCTGGGAAAGAGTTAAGCAGTTCAAAGATCTTATAATATAAACAGAACTATGTATTTCACAATCACATATTATGAAAACGACTATTTCCATATGTAGTTCTTGATAAACATACAGATAACATAAGTCAACGATAATCAAACTTTACTTACAGGTAGTGCCTCGTTAAGCGCTGTTAATACGATGGAATGATGCAACAACATAAAACGTACTCGGTTACTAATGTAACCTCGGTTCCCTGAGATACGGGAACGAGTACTGCGTCTTGCTAAAGACGCTATGGGAAAAATCCTTTTTTCTCCTGAACTGAAGCCTTTTTTCAATCACACAGTGAAACTGCACGGCCATTGGTTCGTGCAGTGCATTAAAAAAACAAACCAATGGGTCGGCAGCGGTGCTGCACAAGCCTATGGCGACAAAGCCCGCCAGAATGGGTGGAGGCTATATAAGCGGGCGTTCACCACAGGATTCCCAGGTTACTTCGACTGAAGCGACGACTGAGTCGTGCAGCTACATAGCACGGCTAGCAACGCAGTACTCATTCCCGTATCTCAGGGAACTGAGGTTACATTAGTAACCGAGTACGTTCCCTGTCGATACTTCACACATACTTGCTAAAGATGCTATGGGAACACAGTACAATCACGCCGTGCTATGGTAGAGGAACGACTGCATATTATAACCTCCATAAGCAAGAATGCCCATAGGGAAGTTAACAATGAACTCCAAGGCTAAAAAGGGCTGAACTACCCTAGGTCACGCCTGGCCTGGGTAATCATTCCAAAGTACTCGTACAACTTCGGCGCCCCAGGGGCCGAGAACCGACAAGTAAACTAACCCAAGAGCTTGAGCGTGTTATGGTTACAGTTCTCTGTTAGAACTGATTGCATAACGCAGCGAGTGTCTCCTTAAGCAGAAAGGACCCTTGCTTGAAAGGTCGGGACTTGGGATCTGGACTCGCTCTGAGCTGGAGGAACCGATTCTATGGCTCCTTTTGCCAGCAAATTCATCACCTCTGAACGCAGGACGTGAGTTGCTTTCTACTGAGGTGTGGACCATGCCTCTGAAGCAAGGGGGTCTTTGAGCGAATTGGAGTGAATATCCTCGTTTTATTATCCCCATAACCCACTTTGACACTCCGGGGATGGCCTGCCAGGCCTCGACCCACGTGCCTAGTGGTTGGATTAGCTCGAGTGACTGGCTGCCCGAAGGCAGGGCACTCATGGGAAAAGGAAGAGGAAATTTGCTCTCTTTTTGAAAGTGCATGTGTTTTATTTTTCCCACTATAACAGCGGTTGGTTGCTTGGGTACTTGAACGGGCCCAGAGTTCGCAACAAACACATTTCCCTCTGCACCCAGGGTGTCTGCTGAGTCTTGGCTGAACGGCGGGGGCGTCAGACGATGTGTAGGCTGCTGAAGATAGCCGTGGGCGGGCAGAGTGGCTTTGGTGGTGCTGGGCACGGATGACGGCAAGGGGGCGGATCGGTAACCGAGCCCGACAGCTCCTCTACGTCTGAGGCTGTCATCAGGCAGCTCGTCCTCACTTCCCCCAAAAGAGACCAGATTGCTCTTGCTGGCAGAGGGACACTAGTCAGGCTGGGAAAAGAAGACGGGTGAATCCTCTCTCTGTGGCGAGGGCGAGGCACACGGGATCCGGGCCATCGTGAGCTCGTCCGTAGCCGAACGCTCAAGTCCTCTGCCCCTCTGTTTTTTCCTCATAGGTCCCTGGGAGGAAGAAGACAGGAGAGCGTGAGGGGCGGAGCCGCTCTCTGAAAAGAAAGTGATCCGCGAGCGAAGAGAGGCGAGACTGAAGTTCTCGCAATGAGAACAATCAGTTCCCGTGAGAGCGGCTTCTGCATGGGGTTTCCCCAAGCAGGAAACGCACTCCGCATGGCCGTCATCGGCACGAACCGCAGTAATGGCATGGCATTTGCAACAACACCAATTTGCTATTTTAGAAGCGCCGGATGGTGGCAGGGGAACAGGACCGGAGCTGCTGCGATGCTGAATCGAAGAGCAGGTCAGTTGAGCAGGGAGGTCTCAGTCCAGCTGCGAGGCGTGTCAACGGCGAGAAGGCTTTCAGGATCAGTGTTGAGCGTAGAGTCGTTGTTGAAGGAGAAGAAATCTGAGAATCCTATGGCGATCGCCCGCTTATATAGTGAGATGGCTCCGCCCATTCTGGCGGGCTTTGTCGCCATTGTCTTGTGCAGCACCACTGCTGACCCATTGGTTCATTTTTTTTAATGCACTGCACGAATAAATGGCCGTGCAGTTTCACTGCGTGATTGAAAAAAGGCTTCAGTTCAGGAGAAATTTTTTTTTTTCCCATAGCGTCTTTAGCAAGACACAGTACGAGTGAAGTATCGACAGGGAACTGCGCTACCATGTGCTGTGTACGCTATTCTTCTGAATCCGGAAACTGAATAACATAAATTCAAGCAGTAGAATACAAAATGACCAGCAGGGGGAACGGAAAACAAGCCAAAACAAGCAGAGCCAGAACACTGTGATTTAGTCTATAGGTTACAAATACACTCTTTAAAGAAAGTATTCTTTTGTGTAAGGAGTAGTTACAGGAGAGCATTTCAGTAATTATTCTGTTAATTTACTTCACTGTAAAAAAAATAAATCCTAAAAAAAAACGGTCAAATGACTGGCAACTACGGCTGCCAAACAAAAACCATAAAATTACAGTAAAATATCTTCATTGAAATAAAGTGCAAAAACTATTTTACAGAAACTGTCATTAAAGGTTTTACAGAAAAAAACTGTAATTTTACAGATGTTTCCTTGTTTCAATTACGATATTTTACTTTAATTTTACGATATTTTACTTTATCCCTTGTGTGGTGTTCATATTTTTGTTACTCAGCCAGTGCTCGTGGGTCTGGTGGACCCGCTCCAGTTTTGGGTTTTAATTCAACAAAATTAAATAAGATATATAAAAATACTCAACAGATGTTTACTTCATCCCAATTACAAGCAGCATGTATGGTCCAAATTTGCCCTTTACCTTTGTTAGCTCACATTTATGAATTAAAGTGCTACAACCTTGTGCGGGAACGGCAGGGGCAGAAACACAAAACTCACACTTACACTCACACTCTTACAGACTCTCTCTCTCACACACACACATAAACACACATACACATACACATACTAATAGCAGGTCCAGACAATAGGAGGACAGAGTGAAGGGACACAGGACCTAAAATTTCCACTCTTTTATTAGCCCCGGGTCTAGTGGACCCAAACATCTTGTATATAATATAAGTGTTTAGGGGGGTGTACAGTGAGTAGTCATTGAAAATGTGTTCTTATATATGCACTTCACAGAAAATGAGCCAAGGCCAATGAGTCTGAGTTTGAAAGAATAATTTATAGTATAATTTTTCTTTTGATAAAAAGTGAAAACGGGTCCCACAGACCTGAACACCATACCAGGGTTAATTTTACAGTTTTTGTTTGGCACCCGTAGCTGCCAGTCATTTGACCATTTTTTACAGGACTTTTTTAAAAGTTTAAACCCTTGTTTTACAGATTTTTCCTAGATTATTACAATGAAAGCACTAAATGTTCTACAGAGAAACACTGTTATTTTACAAATCATTACAACCAAAACCCTTCAATAAAGTGTCAAAGCATGCTCAAGATGGAAAATTAACACTTTTATTTGGAAGACAAAATACAAAATCTGTACAAATGCTATATAAAATAAAAATTTTACTTTTCAGTTTTTTTTAAAGGGGTCATCGGATGCTCATTTTGCACAAGTTGATATGATTCTTTAGGGTCTTAATTAAAAGTCCATAACATACTTTAAAATAAAATAAAAAATTTACTTTTCAGTTTTTTTTAAAGGGGTCATCGGATGCTCATTTTGCACAAGTTGATATGATTCTTTAGGGTCTTAATTAAAAGTCCATAACATACTTTAAAATAAAATAAAAAATTCTAAACCTAAAAAAAGGTTAAAATTTCTCAATGTTGGTGTAAAAAACACCTTTTTAAACCTGTCAAAATCAGCTCTGTTTTTATCAAGCCATTATAGTCCATGTTGCTTTAAATGTTAATGAGCTATGCTGGCCCCGCCCCTCTCTGCCGAGTTGCTCTCAGAGAGACTGTTTACTTTAGCCGCATTCATCGTGAAACTTGCTAATTAGCACATTATTAGGAAAGGTGATTTGCAAAGATTCATAAAAAACCCTTATACTCACTTCTGTAGATGAGGCTGGATCACGAATGATTTGTGCAAACATAGATGCATTTAGGCTAACTGATACAAAAAAATTATATCGCGATACATATTGATATTGAATTATTGTCCAGTCCTAACTATGCCCTGATGATACTCAATATTTGGGTGCAGCGCCCTTTCTAAAAATGCTAATAACCTTTGTTTACACTACCCTATTGTAATGAAAACCTACTTTTTCAAACTCCTCCTAGACCATTAGTCCGATTTTCACCAAATTTGACTCGGATCATCTTCAGACCAAGCTGGCAAAAACTTATGGATTTCGTGTCGATATGCAAAATGGTTTTCATTTAGCAGTTAAGTTGATAATGAGCGACACCTGCACCACTCACGGTGAGTGAGTTTTTACTATGATTGTTTACTAGTATGAAGCCTTATTAACAAGCCTTTGTAAAAAGAACAGTTAGCTCATTTGTTTCTAAGGTAACAACCTTGACAGCGATGAGGCTGGATCACGAATGATTTGTGCAAACATAGATGCATTTAGGCTAATCGGGAGTGGCGCATTCACTTCAAAGCGAAAGTAACGTTAATCCTCTGCATCTTCAGCAGCTCAGATGTGAATGACGATTGCTATATTCATTATTACATCCAACAATAAAGCACCTCAATCGCTTAATCGGCGACAACTTGTCTTCCCCTGCACCAGAGTCAACACAATGGCGGACTGACGACAGCTCACTCAGGGTGGGTCTAAGGTAAGACACCAGACTGTGCTGGAACACTACTGTCAATCAACTATTGTGGGTGGGGCCTGTACAGAACTACGTCATTCTGACAGGAATCTCAGAACAGCCTGGTTTGAGAAAGGGGATTTTAAAATAGGGATTTAAAAAAAAAAAACACTGGATGGATTTTTATGATTATAGGATGGATGAGTACACACACTTCCTACATTTATGTTCAAACAACTTGAAAAGTGAATTTTGCATCCGATGACCCCAGTAAGACTTTATTAACTACATAAACACTTAAACTAGTCTAGCATACTACATCAACACACACACACACACACACACACACACACACATACAGTTGGTATAGGAAAGGGTTCAAGCTTAAACAGTAAAGAGCAGAGAAATAAAAATATGAAGTTATGGAATCATTTGATATTCAGCAGATTTACAGCCTGAAGGAAACATCAGATTCTTAGTTCAAACGCACCTTTGTAACAAGGTACCAATGATACTTAATGTATCAATTAATAAAACTAAGTTTGAATACTTGCACGTCTCGTCTGTCTGAAAGAGAGGCTTGATGCAATCTGAAGGTTCAAGTTGATCTTTGCTGAAGTTGGCTGATGAAAAATAACCAGTTTGAGTCGGAGAATCTTGGTGAATGGAAAAGTCAAGGCCCGAGGCCTGGCACAAACTTAGGGTGTCTTTAGCAGCGTTGTAGCTCACATCTTCTCAGAACCTAACAAAACCACCGACTAGGGGCGGGTCACTGATGTGAGGCCTTTAAACTGATCCCGTCGTTTCTTGAGTTCCGCAGAAAAATCAGGAAAGATCAAAATCTTGGATTCCTTGTAGCGCAACTCTCCATGCTCGCGTAACAACCGTAAAATTTCTTCCCTGGTTTGGAAATGAAGAAAGCGTACAATCATGGGTCTCGTTGGTGCGCCGGATCGCGGTTTAGGTGCGAGGGACCGATGTGCACGCTCAATCTCCGGCGTCTGAGGTAGTTTATCCCCGAAAAGTTCTGCGAAGAACAATGCCATGAACTGAGAGGGTTTGGACGTTTCAACATTCTCGGGGATACCTAATATACGAAGACTGTTCCGTCGCGAGCGGTTTTCCAAATCATCCGCCTTACTCTTTAACTCCTCGTTATCTCTTTCCAGGGACTGGCATTTGCACTCTAAAATGTCGAGCCTTTCGTCCACGCTGTTCATCAAAGCTTCAATGTCTTTAATTTTGGAGCCATGACTGGAAATAGTGGTTTGAAGGGCAGCTGTAGAGGCACGTATTTCAGCGAGAAACTCAGTCCTTAGCGACACGATTTCCTCACGAATTGTTGTGGTAAGCATCTCTTTTAAAAGAGCTGGCGTTAAAGGGATAGTTCACCCAAGAATGAAAATTTGATGTTTATCTGCTTACCCCAGGGCATCCAAGATGTAGGTGACTTTGTTTCTTCAGTAGAACACATATGATGATTTTTAACTTTAACCGTTGGAGTCCATCAGTCTTATAATGGATGGCAATGGTAACAAAGTCTATGAGTGTAAAAAAAAACTAGCACAGAGAAATCCAAATTAAACCCTGCGGCTCGTGATGACACATTGATGTCCTAACACATGAAACGATCGGTTTGTGCCAGAAACCGAACAGTATTTATATAATTTTTTACCTCTAATACACCACTATGTCCAACTGTCTTTGTGCGTGTGCACGACTTCCGGTGCGTGAGGCGTGTTTCCGCACCGGCTCAGGCTCTCTACATGGCCTGCGATCAAAAGGTTTTAGCAGAAGACTTAGCAGAAGAAAACAACTAGAACTTGGGTGGAACTGTGCGTGAGCCTTTTAAGGTCTGAGAAGATTCACGGCTTTCAGGATGGGCTTTTCATATGAGAAAGGCTGAAATTCCAAGCGGGAGGTTGGAAATACTGGGGAGTTTTATGACCCTTTGTGTGAGAGCATGGTAATTTGCATATGGAACTCGAATCAAAATTACTAAAGATTCTTAGAACATTAATATATTGCCTATGTACCTGCATATAATATAAACGCTCATTTAGATCATCCGAAGACTAAATCATAGAGCCCAAACATGATATAGGTGAGGTTATATTAACTAGTGATCTATCATAACATGCATAAAACAGTATACAATACAAAAACAATATACAAGAACAGTAATGGTATACACAATGACCTGAGGATATGTGTGTTCATTCATAGATAGGTTTTCTTATGAATTAATTAGAGAAGAGTTCATTTTGCTGTGCATTAGGTGTCTTTCCTATGGAAAATGTAGTGAGAGGGAGAATTCTCAACATGTCATTAGGTCGTAAAGTTTATCTGGTCTAGCAAAGGTGTCATGGTTGCCATGGTAACCAGGGTCCTGGGCCATGTTCACAGACATCTTGGCACCCAGTATGTTTATTGGGTGAGGGTTCTGTGAATGTTTGTTAATCTAATGAATAATTGATTTGTTAAATCTAATGAACAAATGTGTGTCTGATTGGTCCAAATGCTACATAATTCCCCCCTTTCGAATGTTGTTGTCCATCCAATAGACAACAGCGAGCGACGTCAAAGGTGCAGAACGATCAGACACGCACCTGCCACTCATGGCTGGGAGACAGTGGTGGCACTCTGGCTGTTGGTTGCCTCCAGGAGAGGTTGTGGTACTGTCAGGCGGTGTGCTGTGGTGATGTAGGCTGTAGCAAGGTGCGGGTCCTCGAGCTTATGCAGCAGGTATCGAGGCTGTGTCACCGTGTCATCGTGAAGTGAGTTGGTCTGGGTAAGATGGTTGTTTGTCGATGTTGTTCGCTAATAGGCTATACGTGGTGCCCGTGATGTGGAACAGCCGGGTTAGACTCTCACTGGTGAGAGTGCAGGTGGTTCCAGGGATTGCAGGGAATTGTTATGGAGATTTTGTAGTGTGCAGAGAGTTTCAGACTGACCTAGTGATGAAGGCAGGAGGGTAGCAGGTGGTTGTTAGCCCTCTGTTTTGCTCGAACGTCACTAGAAATCTGATGTTTGCGGTGTCGCTTTGCTCTTGTGGCGGCACCGACTTGAACTTGCCTGAGTTGTGTTGGTAGAGGTTTTGCTGTTGGGCATGTGGGCCCGTTGCTCCATCCAACATGGTCTGGCTGCTTCTGGGGTGTAGACCGGTTTTAAGGGATGCTTCTCCCTTGGAGGGGTCTGATGCTGTGTTGCGTCAGGCAAGGAGTCAGAAGTTTGTCCTTCCAGTACTCCTCATTTGAGTTTTGTTCAAGGAGCTCTTTTGCTAGTGTCAGCAGCTCCTGTAACTCAGAAGTAGGCGTGTCCAGCTGTCCTTGTGTAGCCTCCATTTGGCACCTGTGTGAAGGGTGTGGAGGAAGATGTTGTGGTGGACTGCTGTTGGACATACCGTGGCGTTTGCAGGATGAGGATGCCCTTTTCCATGGCTTCTCCCAGTGTTTGGTCTGGAACTTGGGTCTGTTGCCAAGGTGACGGCTCTCTCCTCTGCTCGCTAGTGGCTTTCTGTAGAAGGGCCTTGCATTGTGGCAATGCTGGGTGCCTTCTGGTGCCTGCTTTGGACTCTGGGTTGTGCAGTTCAGAATCAGTGGGGTTGTTGAACAGGCATTGTATAGGCAGGCCATAATGCCTATATGGTGACACAATAGGGTGGAGGTTTTGGAGGAAAAGGCTCTTGAAGCTGGTGTCCTCCTTCATCCCAGGGTAATTGCGAGCTCCGAAGTAAGCTCGTCGAAGTCTCTGGTAGTAAGCATGGGGAGTTTCATGCCGGCCCTGTTTGGTGTCTAGGGCAGCGATCAGTCCGTGTTCAGACTCTGGGTCTGAGAATTCCTTTATGATGGCTTGTTTAAGCCGCTGGTAGTCTGATTGGATGTGTCTTGGCTGTCGAGCTAGGAAGCGTCGCACCTCTGGGCTAGAGGTGATCCAGAGCAGATAGAGTCTATCTTGGTGGTTCACACTGGTCCAAGACTGCAGGTAAAAGTCAGTGTCTCACAGGTAGGCGTGGACATCGTGGTCTCTTGCAAGTTCTGGTGTGAATGCTGAGTCAGGATTTGGACTTCAGCTCTGGCTGCATGCAGATGACCTTATAAGGCCTTAACTCTAGTGTCTCTTGCATTAAGTTTTACATACAGTGTTTTTAACAGTGATTTTGTGTGAAACAGTTCTTTTTCCAAGTCCTGTCTGGTGGATTTTTCAAGCTGCTCTCGGTGTCCAGCAGCTGTTAGCGCCTCCTGAAGACTGGTGATTTCCTTCTGTTGCGCCATTCTGTAAGGTTCCTTGCATCTGTTCTGTGCTTTCTCTCGTTGAGCAGGCGTCAGTTCCCGATAGAACTCTGTGACTTGCAGGTTCAGTTCATTTACATCCTGTCTGAGGCCCTTGAGGGTGCGGGCCAAGGAGAGGATGATGCTGGTCAGATCCCGGTGGTTCAGGCGTGGGTGTCAGGTGTCCACTTGTGTCACAGTCTCGCTGTTCCTTACTCTGCCATCGCAGGTCGTTGGCAGATTTGGGCTGAAGGATGTCCATCACAGTGCTCTGCTGGGTTTCCAGGTGGTCCTGGTGAGCTGGCAGGGCTGGATGTCTGTGGAATGTCTGCGACATATTGGCACACTTGTGGGAACACCAGAGAGAGAGAGACAGAAGGCAAATGCAAGTATGTACAGAGGTGTAAAGCTATGTAAGGTGTGAATAGCTGGTGAGGGGCAGCTAGTGAGGTAGGGTTCTATGTTTTTGTGTTCGTGAACACAAAGAGAGAGTTTTGAGTAACTTTGTTGATGGGGCTGTAAGCAGGGGTCCGTTGATGACCGGCTATACATGTGATAAAACTATTACTCAAAGCACTGATGGTTCACAGGTTTGGTCACTATAAAGGTATCAAATAAAACAAAACTGAAATAAAAGCAGAAAGAGACAGTGGAAGGAAGGGCTTTCCTTATTTAGTTTAAGCTAGGAGATATGACTAAGCAGTTTTCACTTGTTCAAAGAGATGTTGCAGCAGGGTCATAAACCTAGGGAGAGTGTTAGCTAAGCTAGCAGGGGCACATCAAACACCTCAAGGTATATAAACAAACAATAGGAAGTGTTTCTAGTCTTCTCAGGGCCTATATCATAATGAATGGTAACTGTACCTTATGTAATAGATTTGTGTTGAGAAGTAAAGAGGGGTAGAGCAGAGACAGGAATTAGGCTACTAATAACCTGTGCGGCTCATTAAGGATATGACAGTTGCTAGGACTGCTAAAATCCTATACCAAGAGGGAAGATGGTGATGGTCAAACAAACTAAAATAAGATAAAAGTAAAACGAGAATGTCCTAATAGATGTAGGAAACCTAAAAGGAAAAAATAAATACATTGATTTAATTAAAGCTCAGATTGAATTAAAATCAATTTAGCTGAACTGTTACATTTCAGCTAAACAAAGGTAAATTAAGAAAATCAAATCAAAGAGAGGTAGAATAAAGTCCAAATAAAAATAGCACAAATAAAACCAAAGTATTTGAGGAGGGGCCTACCTAACTGAACCTAAACAGAAGGTGATAGCACAAACAGGAAGTGAAACCAAGAGTGAGGGGGAGAGAGAGAGAGAGAGGAGGAGTGGTTTAAACTTTACACTCACACCTATTAGTCAGATGCTAACAGCTAGCAGTTGAGGTAAAGGGATTAGCTTAGCCTGTATGGCTGCTAAAGAGTTAGCATTGGCTACACGCAGTTCTTTGTTTACACAAGGGTCTGTGATGTGTGTGCTGTTATCAGATTGAACCGGAAGAGCCTGCTCGCACCTCCCGGGGTCAGACATTGCTAAGAGACCGATGCAAGCTTACAACACGCGCAAATGGAGCAGAACTTGCACTGCTGTAAACATGCATGGGAAACTTGAGCGCAGTCAGTTATGACGTGTCGCATACAACTTCAACATACTTCATACAAATCAAAACAGCACATTCACTTCACAGACAATGGCGAATTACTAGTTAGCTAGGCTAGAATTACACCATTAATTCGCTATTCAATTGCATCACCTTAATGACAACAATGATACGTGATAGATACAAGAAGGTCTTAATTTAGGGAGATGAGGAACATCGCTCAAATCACTATTAAAAGTAAATATACTGCAGCGAGATTTCTTCGTCGCCCAGATTTAAAATAACTGCCATTTGGATTTCTTCGCCACGCGGATTAATTCATGCTGTTAATCTGAGATTTCTTCGTCAGATTTAAAGGTGACATATCATGAAAATCGGACTTTTCCAGGTTTTAAGTGCTATAATCAGGTCCCTGGTGCATCTACCAACCAAGGAAACATGAAAAAGATTAACTCAATCACTTTGTTTTGGTAAGCCTTTTTCTGGAAGCCTCAGAAAACGAGCGCCTCTGATTTTGCTCCCTTGGTGACGTGGCAAAGGGATCTCATTATAATATTACCGCCCCTTAATCTGTAAGAGTTTCCACCCACGGCTCCGTCATTTTGATTTCGCAAGTGACAACGATGTACCAGTTCTAATGCCATGGCGAAAGTTTGAGCAAAACATGCTAACTGTTCTGTCTTTGGCTGCACAGACGAGCACAAAACCATATTTAGAGTTCCAGCCTCAGAGGAGACAAGAGAGCAGTGGATTTATTTATTTATTTAGGCTACTGTATATTACTGCTGCCACACAGATCTAAAATAAACAAGCGATTTATTTCCCAGCTGTTTACCTTCACAGACATAACTGACTGTTTTTGTAACTCTTGTGTTTTTAACTTAAACTTAGTACTCACATGCTGTGACAGCAGCTTTCTGTCCTTTCTAAATTCATAGAGACCAAACATGATATAGGTGAGGTTATATTAACTAGTGATCTATCATAACATGCATAAAACAGTATACAATACAAAAGACAATATACAAGAACAGTAATGGTATACACAACGACCTGAGGATATGTGTGTTAATTCATAGAAAGGTTTTCCTATGAATTAATTAGAGAAGAGTCCATTTTGCTGTGCATTATGTGTCTTTCCTATGGAAAATGTAGTGAGAGGGAGAATTCTCAAAATGCCATTAGGTTGTAAAGTTTATCTGCTCTAGCAAAGTTGTCATGGTTGCCATGGTAACCAGGGCCCTGGGCCTCATTCACAGACATCTTGGCACCCAATATGTTTATTGGGTGAGGGGTCTGTGAATGTTTGTTAATCTAATGAATAATTGATTTGTTAAATCTAATGAACAAATGTGTGTCTGATTGGTCCAAATGCTACACAGGTGGCTGAGATATGGATCTGTCATGGCTTTCTGGTTAAAGATTTGTGTTGATATGGTTTACTTAAGGTTGTGTTTTTGTTCCAATGTTACATTTTGATCTTGCCCAATTCAGGGCCAGTTATGGGTAATTATCTTGGCTGAGACTTGTGCCAGTTATGGCTCATGTATGGCCCTTGTCTGGAATCCAGACCTGGTCCACACTAGGACCGTAATTCATTGCGTATGTGGGCCAAGCAAAAGCTGGTATTGTGGGCCGGAGCTGGGCCAGGGAAAAATTGCTATGTGGGATGTGGCCGTAAACATTTAATTTTAACATGACTTTAAGCACTGTTAGAAAACACTCTCTGTCTTGAGAATGTCTCACCCCTCCTTTCTTTTTTCTCCCTCTCACTCTCCCTCCTCTCAATATCCTTGGCCAGGAAGTCTATTCCTAATATGGACATGTTTTTCTGTATATGTGGCGTTTTTATACAAAACACATGTTCTTGTCCAAAACATCCTGTATGTGTTTTGTCACCCTATCCTCATTGGTTAAGAGGGTAAAACTCCCCTCGACATGCCTATATAAGATCTGTATTTCTATGAATAAATTGAAGTATTTGAGAATACATTTGAATGTGTGTTTTCTTACTTCCCGGCCGTATTTACACTTTAAGGAGACTGAGAAGATTTCACGGTGGCAAAAAGAGATATCAAGGGACCAAATTGTTATTTTATTAACAAGCACTATGCATCATTAAAGTTTCACTTTCACCAGGATTAAGCCGGTAAATGTGATGTTTAGATGGAATAATCATATGAGTTTACCTTATGGTCCGAACCCAGAGTCTCTGTATCAGTAACCTATAAAACGAGCATCTTTCATTCATAGACTTGTTGCATTTTGAGGCAAAAAAACCTGTCGAACAACAATATAAAATGCGGAAAAGTACCATATTTCAGCTATCGTTTTGTTAGGATGGATACACAGAATGTTATTTTATCCTTGCTTCTAGAAAATCCTCAATCTGCTTTCTAACAGCTTCTTGTGGCTGTAAACATTTCATTTTAACATGGCTTTAAGCACTATGCATCGTTAAAGTTTCACTTTCACCGTGACTAAGCTGGTAAATGTGGTGTTTATATGGAATAATCATATGAGTTTACCTTATGGTCCGAACCCAGAGTCTCTGTATCAGTAACCTATAAAACGAGCATCTTTCATTCATAGACTTGTTGCATTTTGAGGCAAAAAAACCTGTCGAACAACAATATAAAATGCGGAAACAATTAATTGGTTATTGGACATTTAATTGTACTAATTATGCACTACAATTGGAAAATACTGTAAACTGATAAACCGTTCAGTGTGATGACGTTTAATGTCTCCGACAGCACCTGTAGTCCCATTTAGCAACTTGTTAGCAACCGTCTTTTTTAAGAAACATAACGGTTAAAAAAAATCATGAGTTGGGTGTAACTGGTGTGTTTTATGTCGTAGAATAAAACGTGAAATTATCTTGAGCTTGTGTGAACCACAGACCTTATTTTAGGGGATTTAATCAAACTCCCATTCAAAAAAATCCATTGACTCTGGGATAATGGAACCGGAAGTGCTAAAATGGTAACTCGCTTCCAGGTTTTTGCCTACAAAGTGACATCATAGTTACACCACTCATTTAAAGGAGACATATTATGCCCCTTTTTTACAATATGTAATATAGGTCTCTGGTGTCCCCAGAATGTGTCTGTGATGTTTCAGCTCAAAATACCCCACAGATCATTTATTATATCATTTTGAAAATACCTATTTTGAGTGGAAGCAGAAACACGCTGTTTTTCGTGCCTGTCTCTTTAAATGCAAATGAGCTGCTGCTCCCCGCCCCCTTTTCCAGAGTAGAGCTGTGCCATTACAGCTTGTACCGGCTAAAAAACATATGTTCTGGTTCTGATTATCATATTTATTGTGCTGAAATCATGTGTTTTAAACCATATTAGTTTAAACTTCTGATACGGTTTTCTGAGTGCACTCACCCAAAGCACACGGACAGAAAGCGGCTGTCACAACCCATAGGAAAAAAATATTGCTCAGTGGTTGCTTTTCCTAAGCTCAGGAGACTTATATGAGATTCTCATATATCTCTCATTTTAGTATCAACAGCATTTCAGATGTTTCTCCTAAAATTCCTTAGGAGAAATTGAAGTAGACACAAATGAGACATGAGAAATATTTGAGAAAAAAAGTCAAAACAGAGAATATGGTGGAAGAAACAGAATATCTCTATGGTCTTGCTGCAATCTCTATCAAGACTCCATTATAGGAATATTTTATTGCTCAGTGGTTGCTTTTTCTAACCTCAGGAGACTTAGTTGTGATTCTCATGTATTTCTCATTTTAGTATCAACAGTGTCTCAGATGTTTCTCCTAAAATTCCTGAGGAGAAATAAAAGTAGACACAACTGAGACATGAGAACGTTCTGAAAGAAAGGAATCCAAAATGACAATGGGAGAGAAACATGGGAGATCTCTTTGTTGTCTTGCGGTAATCTTAAGACTCGATGTGCTTATGATGCAGCTTTGTCTTAAGATGTCTTCAGTTTTATTTTAGGAGAAACATTAAACTTTCACTAATATTGTAAATACTAAAACTGTCATTTAAATAGTTATTTATTAATATCATTTAAATAGTAGTTTAAATAGCATTACACATTTCAGAATATCAAGGGTTACTAGTATCTTCAATGTCTAGCATTGTATACACCATATTTTTCACACACTAGAAAGGCAAGATGTTTAGTATAAGAGCAATACCTTTTTTTTTTTTAAACAAATGTGACACTAGTGTACCAGTGTTTTTTTGTTTGTTTTTTTGCTTTGTTTAGTTTTAAAATTTTGTCTTGTACAGCCCATTTTTGCATGCATGTAAATATAGGTTATGGTTTCCTCTGTTAAATCACTGTGCAATAAAACACTATCTACACAAAACAACTTCAAATGTGACAATGCATGTATTGTCTTTGATTGAAATGGTGTAGATAAATGATATTAAATCTAACCAGAGGGAAGAAAAATAAAATAAAAATATCTCTTTACCATTTCATATTTCATTTTCATATTTCAAATATTTCTCCTAGACAGAAATGAGGTTACCTTAAGATAGAATGGAAACTTTTGCTTGAGTCTCCTGCTTTCTCAAACTTGCACAGCCTTCAAAATATAATTTTCAAATTTTTTCATGACCGTAAGAAGGTGCAAACTGTAAATCACGTAAGCTGGTCCTCCCGCTTTGTTTCGGGACCTCACAATTTACAAATTATGCACTGGGAGCATATGAGTACTAAACTAATGCTGCCTTCACATGCTATCGGAATTATCATAAATACGACTTTCCTAATCGGAAATTAGACTTGAACGCCTCTCAAATCGTATTTACTACTGGGAAATTCAGAAATAATTTTGATACCAGAGTTTCCGAGTTGGGTGGGTCATAATCTTTAAACATGGTGGAGGGGACAACCATTGCTGCTGTCAATGCTGTTCTCACAACAACTACATCCCTTTGTCTTGTCGCTAAAGTAGTGTATTTATAGGCTAAATATGAACGATCATTCGAAGCATATTGTATGTTTTATAAGCAGTGAAATAAGCATGTATTTGACCGAAATTCCAGAATTGTCAGCAAACTTGACTATAATAGTCAACAAATGGCATGCTACATATTATTCTTTCCAACATTAAAGCACTTGAATACGACAAGCTCGTAATCACGACTTCATAAGTGGGAAATAGGACATTTCCGATAGCACGTGAAGGCAGCAAGTTTACGTTAAAAACACACATGAGTTATAAAAACATTTGGTTATGTCTGTGAAGGTAAACAGCTGAGAAATAAATTGCATGTTTATTTTAGATCTGTGTGGCAGCAGCAATATACAGTAAATAAATCAATAAATCCACTGCTCTCTTGTCTCCTCTGAGACTGGGACTCTAAACAGTGTTCTGTGCTCGTCAGTGCAGCCAAAGGCAGAACAGTTAGCATGTTTTGCTCAAACTATGTTTAGCATGTTTTCGCCATGGCATTAGAACTGGTACACCATTGTCGCTTACGAAATAAAAATGACGTCGCCATGGGTGGAAACTTACAGATTAAGGGGTGGTAATATTATAATGAGATCCCTTTGCAACGTCACTAGGGGAGCGAAATCAGACATGCTTGTTTTTTCAGACACTTGCAGAAAAAGCTTACCAAAGCAGTTAATGGGTTAAACTTTGTCACATTTCCTTGGTTGGTAGATGCACCGGGGACCCTAATTAAAGCACGTAAAACCTGGAAAAGTAAGATTTTCATGATATGTCACCTTTAAATGTATAAGCTACAAGGATTTTTAAGATAATAAAAAGTAAGAAAATTACAACAACAACAACAATAATAATAATAATAATAATAATAATAAATGTTTTTAAATGCATTGATCACAATCAACTGTGATTGGTATATCATGACCAGTGCGGTAAGTATATTACTGCCCATTTACATTTTTCTCCTAAATAAATTCTGGTAAATACTCCTTTAAAAAGTGTTTTTTGATTATAATTTTATTAGTAGTAGACTAGAACACGTGGATATGTTGTCATTCTTACACCATAATACTGAACTTTGATTTCAGTGATTTGGACTATGAGATGGACACCTGCTTTTTGCACTTTGTTGCACTTTACTTTTTTACTTTTGGATTTCATTTGGTTTAATGAAATATACTTTAATAAAATATTCTTAAGTAAAATTGTTGATTTTTTTTGTGGGAAATTAATAGTTTAGATTAATCGATTAATCTCAAAATAAAAATAGTCGTTAGTGGCAGCCTCAGGGCTCAGTTCTTGGACCACTTCTCTTCTCTGTCTACATGGCATCACTAGGTTCTGTCATTCAGAAACATGGCTTTTCATATCACTGCTATGCTGATGACACTAAACTCTACCTCTCATTCCATCCTGATGATCCGAAGATAGCAGCTCGCATCTCAGCTTGTCTAACAGACATTTCTTGCTGGATGAAGGACCATCACCTTCAACTCAACCTTGCCAAGGCAGAACTGCTTGTGGTTCCAGCAAACCCATCGTTTCATCACAATTTCACCATCCAGTTAGGCACATCAACCATAACTCCTTCAAAAACAGCCATAAACCTTGGAGTTATGATTGATGATCAGCTGACTTTCTCAGACCACATTGCTAAAATTGCCCGGTCCTGCAGATTTGTTTTATTCAGGGACGGCCCAGGCTCTGTTGGTGCCCTAGGTGAGATTTTAGATTTCCGCCCCCACCATTAAAAATGTCAGAAAATGCAGATTTTTCAAAACTTTACTATAACATAACATAACATATTGATAAGTATTAACCTAAATAAGTAGTAAATAAATTGTGATAATAAATAAACAAATTAAAATATAAACATTCTGTTAAAATATCGAAGAGACCAGACATGAGCTATACTCCCAAACAAAGAAATGCAACCCACAACTATCCTACAGTGACAAGTACTTATTACAACAAAGAAAAATATGAGAAATATGGAATGCCTAAAATAGTCTAACAGACAACAAAGGCAACAAAATAAAGGCTACATATTGTAGCCTAATTTATTTGTAGGTGTTAGCCAGCAAGCTAGCTAGTTAATCTAATTAGCATACCCATTTCATTTCCATTTTGTGCATACAGTGGAAAATGGCATACTTAAACTTAAATTATTTTAATTCTTGAATGCAAGATTATAGTCCTAGTCATGGTCTCTTTCAAAAGACATTTAGTGCACTTATTGGTGAATTAAAACAAGCAGTAATGTAACTAAAATAAATGTAAGCTTATGTAATGTTGCTTTAATTTCAAAGAAAATAAAGTACAACTAAATAAGCAGTTAACTCAATCAAAAACGTTCTACAATGTCAGTGTTGTCAGTTAAGATATTCTAAAAAGGCTATTTCAGAATACTGCATAAACATCAAGGGCAAATACACAGCAATATAGAGGTAAGAATCACAAGTTAATCACTCTTTTTTTCTGCTCCTCTTCTTTGTGTCGCTTCCTGCCTTGTGCCCCTGATAATTTTATTTTTTCACTCATTTTTTAGAAATGATCCTTTCAGAGCACATAAATGGCAAAACTATGCGTGCGCCATGCATAATTAATGCGTTATGATGATGTATTATAATTACGTCTTGATGCAGAAAGTGTTTAAATTAGTCCAACATGACATGTTGTCAAATCTTATGATTTTCCGTCTTTTCTCTGTTTATCAATTTGCACTGGCTACCAATAGCTGCTCGCATAAAATTCAAGGCATTAATGTTTACCTACAAAACCACCACTGGCTCTGCACCCCTTCACCTAAATTCCTTACTTCAGACTTATGTGCCCTCTAGAAGCTTGCGTTCTGCAAGTGAACATCACTTTATTGTGCCGTCTCAAAGAGGCAAAAAATCACTTTCATGGACTTTTAAATTAAATGTTCCCTCTTGGTGGAATTACCTACCCAACTCAGTCCAAGGAGCTGAGTCCTTAGCCATCTTCAAGAATCGGCTAAAAACAAATCTCTTCCATCTTTATTTGACCCTCTAACTCTAGCACTCTCTATTCTAATTTTATTCTTTGTAAAAAAATACAAAAATAAATAAAAACTTGCCCCTTTTAGACTCGCACTCTATTTATTTACTAAATGCTTATTTTTCTTTTAAAAAAACACTTGCTTCTCTATTCTTTTTGTATTCTATCTGTTTTCTTTTTATTTATTATACAATTAACAAAAGCAAATAAGGCCTCTAACACTAGCTTGCTCTATTCTTTTTCTATTCTATGTTTTCGTTTGATTTATTATATGATTTAAAAAACCTTGCTATGTGTGCTGTATTAAGCTAACTGAGACTTGTTATAGCACTTGCATATCATTGCTCTTTTGTTGATTTTGATTGCTTCCATTGTCCTCATTTGTTAATCGCTTTGGATAAAAGCGTCTGCTAAACGTCTAAATGTAAATGTAAATGTAAATGAAAAGACCATAGGCTAATTAGCACCATAATACACTTACTACTTCTATATCAGCCTTGATAAGCTAATTAGGAGAGGAAACTAGTGCTAAAAGAAGCCTAAAGCAATTCTCACAATTTGCACACACTCCAAAGGCAAATAATCTCTATAAGTGCAAGGTGATCCCACACAATACACACCACACAAAATACTCAAGTTCCTATTCCCCTGATTTAAATTGGCACTGGCTCAATTCATACAAGGCCGAAATACATGAGAGTGAAGATGCTACTAAATGACACAATGGTTTCAATTGATAAAAGATTAGCAACAGCACAGTTCAAACAGTTCAAGCCGCGATTTTTAGGACCGCTCTTCATGTGCAGCGTGCAAGTCTCAGTCCTTTATCGCATAGTTCGTATGGAGATTCCTCCAGGGGCGATCAATTCATCCGCACTCGGGCTCCAATCCAGCAGCTCGTTCTCCCTGCTACAACGACAATGTAATCAATTTCTCGCTAACACCTCGAGAAATCAGAGAGAGAGTTAGAGAAAGAACACTTAACTGGCCGGGGCAGCGAATAACTCGCCCCTCCCCGTAGACAACACTGGCGTCCTCAATTTCCTTGTGCTCTGATACAACAGCCGCATCCATCGGTTTGTTCACTGTCCGCTACAATGAAAACGCAATCAATTCTTCGCTGACACACTCCTAAATCCCAAAAGAGATACACTCACACCTCTCACCATCTACGCCGTTCTTCCTTTTTGATCCTGCGCACCTCAACTTAAAATGCAGAGAACAAGACCCGACCCCACCCCCAACTTCCCAGGGCCAATAGATTTCTCTTTCTTATCATTCTACATTCCCATATTCCATCTACTAATTGTTCCTGCAAAATTGGTCACCCCGTGACACCCCCCACACTAATGATTAGTAGTCCCGACTGCCAGTTTACACCCATACCTGCTTGGCAGTTACCCTCTGGTCAGCCATTGGGACCGCCTCACTTCAAGGTTGGGCCCAGCCACCTCCTGTAGCCCAGGATTTGAAGGTCCCTGAATGCAACCCCATCTCATCAACTCAGGGGAAGAAGTCTTTGTTGGATCATCATGCTCTTGTGCCACCTCTGACTACTGCAGGCTCGGACGAGGAAGATTCCGGTGGACCATCCGCTCTGGCCCAGTTCTCCCTTCTGGTCTTATCACGTACACAGGCTGGTTTTGGTATGGTAAGTTCACCACTACATATGGTCGGGGTCCCACCGATCCCTCAGCTTTCCCCTTCCTTGTCTCCATTGCTTTCTCACTAATATTCGTTCTCCTGGCAACAAGGGGCAGTCACGTGCAGTCTGATCATACAACAGTTTATGTTTCTCAGCAACTCTTTGTAAATTTTGAAAGACCTTATTATAAGCTTGGGTTAGGGATTTATGATGTTCATGCACCCACTCTTGGACACTCCCCACCCCATTCCGATTAAAAGTCTCCAATGCTAAGTCTACTGGCAGACGGACATGTCGACCAAAAATTAAATAAGTAGGGGCATATCCAGTTGAACTGTGCAGAGAATTATTATATGTGTGGGTAAAAAAGCAAAGTCAGCTTGCCAACTGATCTTGTCCTTCAACATCTAATGTGCCCAACAAATTCAGTAGGGTCTGGTTAAAACATTCACAGGTCCAATTTCCTTGAGGGTGATACGGAGTAGTATGTGTTTTTCGCCACCCATAGATCTAAGTTCTTGTACCAACTTAGACTCAAACTCTGCCCCTTGGTCTGAATGAAACCTCTCAGGGCAAACAAAAGGCTGAATTACACAGTTCCACAGTACTTGGGCAGTTGTTACGGCTGTCTGGTCTGGAGTGGGTACAGCCCATGAAAATTTAGTAAAAAGATCAGTCATAAGAATGTACTGACACTGGTCCATGGGTCGACTCCATGACAAAAAGTCTAGTGCCACAATCTGCAAGGGTGCCTGGGGAACAAAGACAGTCAATGGAGCCTTAGCATCTGGTTTAGCCTTTCAAAGAACACAATGTGGGCAGCCTGCAAGGTACTCACGAACCGAGGTCTCCATCCGGGGCCAAAAGAAATGTCTCTGCAGTAAGGAAATCGTCTTCTCAACTTCTTGATGTCCCATCCGAGTGTGGTAAGCCTCTTACAAGATCTGCTTCTGAGTCTGAGGAACGACTATCTGTTGTACTATCTCCTGTGTTGCTGAGTCTTGTCTGAAACGACAGAGTACACCCTCCTTCAAACACAGTTGATTCAATTGACCCAAAAGCTTCTGCATGTCTTTAGGCTGAGCAAGTCGTTACGGTCTCGAGGGCAAACTTCCTGCCTCCACATAGCTGAATATTCTCCTCAAAAATATTGTCCTTGTAAATCTCATCAAAGTTTGGGTTCCTACCCCCACCAAGAGGGTGTATCACTGGGGTGTCCACCCGGGGCTTCCACCATTGCCACGTTCATCTGCCCTACAGCAACCTGATGGACTGGCTTATGGGAAGTCTGCGAGACCAGCAGCCTTGACAAGGCATCAGCCTTAATATGAGCCCTCTCAGACCAATATCTTATATGAGATATATATAGTCATAATTTGCCAATTGGGCCACCCACCTGTCCTCTTCTGCCCCCAATTTAACAGTATGAAGATGCACAAAGGGATTGTTTTCAGTTACCACTATCACTTTAGCACCCCACAAATAGTCTTTACATTTTTCAGTGATGGCCCACTTCATTGCTAGAAGTTCTAGTTTAAACAAGCTATAGTTTGCGTTGTTTCATTCAGCTGGGTGAAGGCTTCTACTCGCGTAAGCTATCACATGCTCTACCCCCCATTGCTGTTGTGCTAATACTGCCCTCAACCCTTGATTACTAGCATCCGTGTACAGTAAAAAGGGCAATGAAAAATTGGCATAAGCTAGAGTAGGTACTTGCATAAGCTCTTTCTTCAACTGCTGGAAAGCAGCCTCACACTGTAAGGTCCATTCCATATTCTGCAAATTTTGACGCTGACTTCACCCTCTACCTACCAACAACCCATTCAAAGGCTTAGCAATCTGAGAGAAGCATCTGATAAACCGACGATAAGGGGCCACTCCCTCTCCACTGACACAATGTCCCAGAAACTTCACCTGTCTGCAGAATAACTGGCCCTTCTCGGGTCGAAACTTCAGCCCATACCGCTTCAAATACTGCACCTAGATGTTCCAAATGAGTTCTGAAATCCTGAGAAAACACAATAACATCATCCGAGTATACCAAAGTGGACTCTGTCAGGGGGCCATTTAAACACTGCTGTATTAACCTTTGGAAAGTCGCTGGCCAATTGCAGAGCCCAAAGGGCATGCGTTCCCATTCAAATAGCCCAAAAGGTGTAGTAAATGCAGTCTTCTCCCTATCTTTTTCATCTACCTGTACTTGCCAATAACCACTAGAAATATCTAACATTGAATACCATTCTGCCTGAGTCAAACTGGTCAAGGAATCTTCTATTCTTGGGAGGGGGAATGCATCCTTCTTAGTCACACTATTCAGTTTGCGGTAGTCTACACAAAATCGCAACGCCCCACTCTTCTTCGGGACTAACACTACAGGGCAGCCCACGGGCTACAGCTTTCTCTAATAATCCCCCCTTCCAACATACCTAGCCCACACATCTCATTGTACAGGGACGGGGGAACCGGCCTTCACCACTTGCAAATAGGTGCTGCATCTGCTGTGGGGATCTGATGTTTTACCACAGACGTACCTCCATTGTCTTCCTCATGGGCGGCAAACATACAGGTGCATCTCAATAAATTAGAATGTCGTGGAAAGTTCATTTATTTCAGTAATTCAACTCAAATTGTAAAACTTGTGTATTAAATAAATTCAGTGCACACAGACTGAAGTAGTTTAAGTCTTTGGTTCTTTTAATTGTGATGATTTTGGCTCACATTTAACAAAAACCCATCAATTCACTATCTCAACAAATTAGAATATGGTGACATGCCAATCAGCTAATCAACTCAAAACACCTGCAAAGGTTTCCTGAGCCTTCAAAATGGTCTCTCAGTTTGGTTCACTAGGCTACACAATCATGGGGAAGACTGCAGATCTGACAGTTGTCTAGAAGACAATCATTGACACCCTTCACAAGGAGGGTAAGCCACAAACATT
>NW_015506087.1:167712-172806 GCF_001515645.1 Sinocyclocheilus grahami | reverse complement strand
TGTGCTTGACTGGCTAGCAAACTCACCAGACCTGAACCCCACAGAGAATCTATGGGGTATTGTCAAGAAGAAAATGAGAAACAAGAGACCAAAAAATGCAGATGAGCTGAAGGCCACTGTCAAAGAAACCTGGGCTTCCATACCCCCTCAGCAGTGCCACAAACTGATCACCTCCATGCCACGCCGAATTGAGGCAGTAATTAAAGCAAAAGGAGCCCCTACCAAGTATTGAGTACATGTACAGTAAATGAACATACTTTCCAGAAGGCCAACAATTCACTAAAAATGTTTTTTTAATTGGTCTTATGAAGTATTCTAATTTGTTGAGATAGTGAATTGGTAGGTTTTTGTTAAATGTGAGCCAAAATCATCACAATTAAAAGAACCAAAGACTTAAACTACTTCAGTCTGTGTGCATTGAATTTATTTAATACACGAGTTTCACAATTTGAGTTGAATTACTGAAATAAATGAACTTTTCCACAACATTTAAATTTATTGAGATGCACCTGTATGCTGCCATTTACACAAGAAATGCTCACATTTACACAAGAAAAGTTGTTCTCTCTGATAGTCATCTAACCCCTCCCCTCCCAACAATGCTACCTTCAGATACTCTGGAAGCTCTCCCTGTCATTCAGTTGTACTCTGTTCAACATGTACTACCCTCACTTCTACTACCCCACCTCCCGTCTCTACCAAAGTAAGGTCCCGTTTCCCCCGAACCTGCTGCGAGTCAATAATAAGCACTTCAGCCAACTTCTGATTTCGATACAAAGTTACTGGTGTAGACTTCAAATTTCGTACGCACACAGGGACTTGCCCAAGCTGAACTTCCGAAAGGGAGCGAGCAACTTCTATTTCAGACATTTCAGCATCTGGTTCAACTAAAACATCTTCCCTTTGGTACACAAATCATTTTGGTAATTTGGCCCATACTAGGGCTTCACTCTGGGCCAGAACAGTCACTGCATAATGACAAGCTACTCGCACTACATCGCGTTGTTATTTTTGGGCTTCCTCAGCTTTAATTCGACGACAATCTGCAAGCACAGTCTACCAGTCTTGCTTTCATGGCTTAACTTGGGCTGACACTGTCCTTTGATGACTCTGACACACTTCTTCCCAGCAGGCAGAGATCACATTCATGCCCAATAAGGCTTGGTTGGTCCCCAGGCACCCATCCCTCACAATAACGATGCCGCGTGTTGGTACTGAGGCTCCCTCGACTTCAAAATCTGCAAGAATATTTCCCACATATGGAATATCTAATCCATTTGCGGCCCTTAGGGTAAGCCAGGGAACATCTCCTACTTCCCCAACTGGCTTATTCTGAAACAGTTCTTTGCAAAGGCTCTCAGTAAAAATCGTGACTTGTGAGCCTGTGTCCACCAGACACTGGACGGGTGACCCATCAACTTTCATCTCTATCAAGGAGCACGGACTCTCTAAGGGGTATACTAGGGCCTTTCAAGGAAGGTCCGGCTACTTGGCCCACAGTAGCTGGCACGCTTAAAAATCCAGCTGAGAATTTTGACGAGCAGGACATTGTTGTCGAATATGCCCCACTTCCCCACATCCATTACACACTGGTCTACCTTGAGCATCCCACTTGAATCTATCATTCGCAGGGCGGCCAGGGGCCCTCTGATTCCCGCTCGCTTGGGCCAAATAGGACTCATCACAGGGATAATTGGTTACTGATGATCGGTTCTGATGCAACTCTTCGAAAAAAGTCTTTGACGTTTCAGTGAACTGTTCTTTTACCTCTTGCATCAGCTCATAACGAAGTGTCTGCTTCCAATCGGCGGCAGGCTCCACTGCAACATTCTGGGTAAACACTGGTGTAGAGGGGGCCCACAGATCTTGCCTCTTACTCTCCAAAGACAGTGCCTCCTTCCTCACATCCTCAAAAGTCAGCTGCCGATCTCTCCAGACTTGGGCCCGCAGCTCTTGCTGAATGGGTCCTTCTCTTAACCCCATCACGAACTGGTCTCTCAGCAGCATATCTCCTCCATCCAAGCCGGTGTCATCTAGCTGCTCAAACCTGGAAAACAACTCACGCAATTGGAGAGAAAAAGCCCTAATAGATTGCCTAGCTTCCTGTCTGTAATTAAAAAACGTTGCCCTCAACGCAGCAACTGTGGGGTATGATCACCCACAGTCCCTTCAATAATGCAAACAATTTCTCAGGAGTGTCCCGTTCCTCTGCAGTCACTGCTAAAACCCCCCTCTTAGCCTCTCCCTCTAAAACTCCCAAAATAAAATGCAGTTGTTGCCCAATACTTTGTCCTTGGAGAGTTAACATATTTTGTACTTGCTCTTTCCAAGGCCCAAAAGTCTCGTCTGAGTCAGTCCCACTAAACTTCTGGACCCATGGTCCGCCCATAAAAAATGGCATCATCATAACTGGAGCCCTTGGGGCTTGTGGTATGTCCCCGGGCTTAATTTAAGTCTCGGTTGCTCAAGCCAAGGTTTTAATACCCTGCCAACTACACCAAAATTTTGTCACAGGCAGGTACGAATTAACCAAAACACCACTTTCTATCACTTTGGGAGCAAAACCAAAAAAGGAACACTTTCTCAGAAATGTCTTTATTTTACACAATTAAAATGGGAACATTGAAGTAAAATAGTTTACGTAGCATTCAATAAAATCAATCTTGAATACATGAAGAGACAATAGACTAATTCACAACACAATATACTTTTGCAACTTTGAAATTGAAAAGTTCAAGTAAAATTATTTTGCGTAGCATTCAATAAAATTAATTGAGTAAATTAAAAGACCATAGACTAATTAGCACCACAATACACTTACTACTTCTATATCAGCCTTGATAAGCTAATTAGGAGAGGAACCAAGAACAAAAAAAAAAGCCCAAAGAAATTCTCACAATTTGCACACACTCCAAAGGCTACTAATAACTAATCACTACGCTATTAATCACTACAAGTGCAAGGTGATCCCACATAATACACACCACACAGAATACTCAAGTTCCTATTCCCCTAAATTTAAATTGGCTCTGGCTCAGTTCTTTATGCAATATCTGTATATACCTCTGTAATATCTGCACTTTTGCAACAAAATAGAGGCAGACAAAGACACGGGCTGTGTTCGAAATGGCATACTTGCTTACTGCTGTAGCATCTGGACCAATCAGACACACAATATATATTTTGTTAGCTATATTTAACAAATACTCTGTAACCCCCCTCAGTTAACAAGCCATATGAGGACCTATGGACCCTTCCCCCGAAATGCATCTTAACACCTCACCATGACAACCAATGCTGATATCACTGGTTTTATTGCCCAAAGGAATGTGGGTAGAAGAAATCACTACCTTTTCCATAGGAAGAGACACAATGCACAGTAAAAATGGACTCTTCTCTAATTAATTCATAGGAAAACCTTTCTTTGAATGAACACACATATCCTTCAGGTCATTGTGTATGTTGTCGTTATATTGTATACTGTTTATGCAGGCTCGTTTCTGTCATCTTACCTATATGTAATTCTACCATGTTTAGTATCTATGAATTAGTCTTCTGATGATCTGAATGAGAGTGGATATTATATGTTGGTACCTATGCAGCATATTAGTGTTCTAAGAATCTTTATTAGTTTGTGCATCAACACCCCCAAGCGAATTACATTTGCAAATTACCATGCCCTCACACAAAGGGTCGTAAAATCCTCCAGTAATTGCAACCTCCCGCTTGGGATTTCAGCCTTTCTCATTGGACAAGCCCATCTTGAGAGGCGTGAATCTTCTCAGACCTTAAATCAGTCAAGGCGGAATTACATGGAGCCAGTGTCAAATTCAGAATGCTGTATCCCTGCAGACTTCTCCTTTCATTCAACGGCGAATCGCACAGCTTTGACAGCCCTGATGCTGTCTACGTTCCTTGCCACCGTGGTTAAACCTAAACAGTCAAGCGAAGTAGCTGCTGTGGATACAGGTAAATAACAGAGTATTTTTGGACAATATTCCACTCAGGGCAGTGGCCCTATGTGAGCCGGGTCTGTTCCCTGATTGGTCATGGCATTGAAGTACTGCGTTGTATCAGACTCTATGGACTTTTTGCATTATAAACATGTACAGACCATGCAACTTTTATTACTATTATTTTAATATGCGGTCTGTGAACCATTTGTTCCCCTTTTTCTTTATATATTTACAATCTGTTGTGGAGCTCTCTCCGAAAGTTCAGCAGAGAGAAGGTTTGTGCTGTGCTGTGGGTAACGTTTGTACTACTTATGTACATTTCTTTTCTTTTTTCTTTTTCTTACACTCTATCTCAGAATCTCAGATATGTCAAGACAGAAGAAAGCCACATTCATGTTTTCATCATGTATATTATTTTTGTTGTTGCTATAACCAATGAACAATAGCTTAGGCAAGGCTCAGTCTGGGGGTTCATGTGTAAATTTTACCAGTTGGAATGTCAAAGGTTTAATCAATGTAATCAAACTCAACAAGGTCTTGTCACGTTTAGAACACTTAAATACTCATATTGGTTTTTTGCAAGAGACCCTCTTAAAAAACCCAGATCATGCCAGACTTTGTAAGAAATGGATTGGACAAGTATTTCATTCTAAATTTCTCAGTAAATCTAGAGGGGTGGCAATTGTTATCAACAAATGTATACCATTTTCTCCTTCACAAACCTTAGTTGATTCTGGTGGTAGATATGTTATTGTTTCAGGCATTCTTTATGGTTTAACAGTGACTCTGGCTAATATATACGCACCAAATTCCGATGATGAAAATTTTATTCAGAAAATATTTTCTTTACTCCCTGGCCTAAACTCACACTATCTTATTATGGGAGGTGATTTTAATTGTTCTCTGAACCCTTCTCTAGACCGTTCATCTACTAAACCTGCCCAACCCTCTAAAACTGCAATTACGCTTCAATCGCTTTTAACTACTTGCGGTCAGGCCGACGTATGGCGTTTTTTATATCCCACAGCACGACAATACTCATTTTTCTCTCATGTCCACCACAATTATTCCCATATTGATTATTTTTTCTTAGACAAGTGTAGCAAATCAGCTCATGGAAAATATGAATAATTAACCA
>NW_015506087.1:155334-157503 GCF_001515645.1 Sinocyclocheilus grahami | reverse complement strand
CTGGTGGTCATTACTGTGTTTCACTCGCTGAGTGAAATTAATGGTGTAATACTGTACTTTAGTATTCATGTGTGAGGCACATATAACTACATATATGTTTAAACCAGCTTTAACTTACAGTAAACCCGTTTTGTAATTCTTTAAACAAGTGCAAGAAGTTTATTGTTACATTAGAGAAGCACTCACAGAAGTGCTTATTTAATGCAACAAGTCTTGAAGTACTGAAAGCACCACATTCTAAAACTGTGGGAAACTTCTTTAAAATAGGCAGACACTAAACTGCTTGAATTGCACTGGCATGCATTGGTTACCGTGACAACAACTTGTCACAGGAAGCGCTAACTCCACAGAGCACACGCGTCACCCGGCGACGCAATGTTGTAAACAAACCACCTTAAGCAGCTAAGCTAACACGACTTAGCATAGTTTAATCTTAGGCTAAGCTACCAAATAGCTTTAACAATTAGGGGTTAGCACTCTTTAATTGAAGCTTTTAAATACAGCATGTGTGTATGCAGTGTGAAGTAATTTGAATTTAACCTAATCCCTGGTTTCTGATTTTCCTCTTTCTTTTCCTTCTCTTTCTATGTTTCCCAATCTTTAATTCGTCTCAGCGAATTTAACTACTTATGTATCCTTCCTGAATGCTATTGCTCAGTTACTAGTTAATTAAATCTAAATTTAATTACATTTTAACTGTCTATCTAGAGAAGAATCATTAAGTTATTGGGTGCTTTTAGTAACACAGTGAATAACGTGCTACGGAGGGCGGGGCACACACATGGCAAAATCACAGCATGGGAGCTGAACATGCAGCAGCTGTGACCAGACATGGTGTGTTGCCCAACACAAATCAGTTAATCACTAGTGCTACTATTTGTTCCTAATACCAGAGTGATTACCTTGTTTTAATAATAGCAGTCAGCTAATTTTAAATCCTTTTACATGTTATGCCCCCTTTTGTTTTGATGTTCTCTCTGAACCTCAAAAAGAACCAGAGAGACTTCTATTTTTGATTTATTTTCAACATGTGCCCTAATTTTATGACCCTGTTACACAAGTCATCTAGACAAACACTAGTGCATAACTATCGTCCTGAGCACCAAATAATAAGCATAATCTGAATAGAAATGCTATCCTTTTCCTTTTTTTCCCTCTTCTAATTCACTTCCTCAGAGATTGAGCCTGATGGGAACCATCACTAAATTCTGAGTGATAATTTGACAATAAGAGTAGTCTTAAGTCATCAATCAAAACCCTGTTTACGCCCTCTTCAGCAAACATATGCTGACCCAAACCTATCTTAGCATTCACAGCTAAGATAATAACCTAATACTTCAGCTAAGCACACCTGGCAAAACCTAGCTGTAAAACCTAGCTCCACACTCTGTTTTGATCTTGTAGTAGTCTCTAGCCCTTACTCTCAACACAAGTTTGCCAAAATGTTGCAGATGCTCAGACTAACTGCCCAGAATGCAGACCAAAGAGGACTGGCCAGGCGTTGTGAGGAACACCCCCTACCCAGGGCTGACGACCACCTACTGAGCCGAAAGCAACTGGACACAGAGAGAAGAGTACCACAGACTCATGACTCAAGCGAGAGTTATGGCTACAAAGAGCTCACCAAGGTCATCATCTGCCTGGCCCACAACCTTATGAGTCTGAAACAGGAGGTAAATGATCTCAAGCAACAGATCACGGCGGTAGCCCGCAAGGACCCCAGCAGAATGGAGTTACAGGAGGAAATCAATAGATTTCAAGAGACACTGATCCAGCAGCTGAACAACCCTCAAGACAAACTTGATATAGTCCAAAGAGAACTCAGGTACTCTTATAGGCTGCAAAAGGAAACGCAGTGGGAGAGACACCCTACTCCTGCATCCACACTCAGCAGTGCAAACTCCCTCATATGCACCAAGCTACGAAGGGGGGAGCCAACACTTTCTGCTTAACAACTCAGCAGACAGAACCATAATACCTCCAGCAACCACAGGGAGCATCTTCCAAGCATCCCTGCAGCAGCGCATGATGTGACCCCCAGAGACCTTGACAAGCTAGCCAGAAAAATTCCAGCATTCACATGGCCAGGAAAATAATAGTTTCCTACTTTATGCAGTACGAGCAGTAATTTAGAACGGTGGCGTTGTTTTAAACATTGCTTGCAAGCAG
>NW_015506087.1:153558-154660 GCF_001515645.1 Sinocyclocheilus grahami | reverse complement strand
AACTTAACGGTGTTATTCTAGCGTAGCTAACTACGAATCCACTATTGCCTGTGAAGTGAATGTGCTGTTTTGATTAGTGAATTAATTTGTATGGGACATGTCATAACTGACTGTTATGCCCCGCATTATTTTCCCATGCATGCTCACAGCAGTGCAAGTTCTGCTCCACTTGAACCTGGTGTGAGCTTGCATTGGTCTCCTAGCAACACGTGACCCCGGAAGTGTGAGCAGACTCTTCCGGTTAATCTGACAACAGCACCCACTTCACAGACCTTTGTGCAAACAAAGAACTGCATGTAGCCAATGCTAACTCTTTAGCAGCCGCACAGGCATTTAAGCTGAGCCCTTTACCTCAACTGCTAGCTGTTAGCATCCAACTAACACTTAGATAGCTGTGTAAAGTGTAACTTTCAAATCTCTCTCTCTCTCTCTCTCTCTCCATAATTTGGTTTTACTTGTGTTATTGTTTATTTTTGTTTTGACTTTATTCTACCTCTCTTTAATTTTATTGCATTGATTTACATTTGTTTAGCACAAATGTACCAATTCAGCTAAATTGATTTTTATCAAATTTGAGATTGAATTAAATCAAAAACAATTTTTACTTTTTTTATTTACTTTCCCTTTTAATTTCCTACAGCTATTAGGACCCCTTTTGTTTGTTTTGTTCTACTTTTACCTTATTTTAGTTATTTTACCATCACCATCTTCGCGTTTTGTATAGGATTACAGTAGTTCTAGCAACTGTTGTTTCCTTAATGAGTTATACAGGTTATTAGTAGCCTAATCCCTGTTTCCTCTCTACTTCTCCTCACTCCTCAGTGCCAGACCTAATACATTGAAGGGCAGCTACTGTTCAACACAATGTAAGCCAAGATAGAACTAGGAACAATTCCCATTGTTTCTTTTTCTTTTTTTGACGAGGTATTTGGTGTGTCCCTGCTAGTTTAGCTAACAGTCTAACCCTAGGTTTATGAAGTCTATTTCAGCATCACGCACAAGTGACACCTGCTTAGCTATATCTCTTAGCAAAAAAAAAAAATAGACGAAATAGGTAAAAATCTGCCTTCTTCCTTTTCTTTTTTTTGATTTCATCTTATTT
>NW_015506087.1:152110-153548 GCF_001515645.1 Sinocyclocheilus grahami | reverse complement strand
CAAATAAAAATTAGTGTGTCAGATTGGTCGAGACGCTACACAAGAAATTATTGTCTAAAGTGAAGGATTGTTCATATGCCAGCATTGTTATATCTGATCATGCTCCACTTTCACTTTCTCTTCAGTTTCAAGATAAGATGTTGGGTTCTCGAAGTTGGAAATTTAATTCTCTACTGCTCTCTGATAAAGCATTTTGTGATTCATTAAAAAATCAATTAGATATATTTTTGGAGATAAATACCATCCCTGAGACCTCACCTTCCATAATTTGGGAATCTTTTAAAGCATATGCTCGGGGTCAAGTCATTTCATATTCAGCTTGTGTAAATAGACAAAGAAGGAAGAAGCTAGAAGAATTATCTCTTGAAATAATTCGGCTTGATTCGGCTTATGCAGCTTCTCCAGATCCTGGAATTTACAAAAAGAGACTCAAACTTCAATCTGATTTTAATATGTTATCAACCCATCAGGCTGAAAAGTTATTGCTGAAGGCTAAACATGCATTTTTTGAGCGTGGTGACAAGCCAAGTAAACTTCTTGCACTTCAGTTAAAGGAAAAGTCAGCTCAAAATTGTATTTATTTAATTGTAAGATTCGGTCCTCCGATGGCAATTTGATTACTGACCCTGTTAGTATTACTAAACATTTTAAAAATTATTACTCTTTGCTATACAAGTCAGAACCCCCCACAGATAGGTCGCTTATGGAAAGTTTTTTTGAACCATTGCCTATACCTACAATAACGGACGCAATGAGAGAAGAGCTAGAATTACCTTTTTCCGCAGAGGAGATCGTGCAAGCAATTGAGAGTATGCAGAATGGCAAGACCCCTGGCCCTGATGGGTTCCCTGTTGAATTTTTTAAGAGGTTTTCTCAAACACTTAAAACGCTGCTCCTAAACATGTTATTGGACTCCTTTAATAATGGCTGTCTGCCTCCAACCCTCCGTCAGTCTTGTATTTCTTTGATTTTGAAAAAAGACAAAGACCCACACGAATGTGGTTCGTACAGGCCAATCAGTCTTTTGAACGTAGATGTAAAGATACTGGCTAAAATGCTTGCAAAGCGTCTTGAATCAGTTTTGCCGACAATCATACATAGCGACCAAACTGGTTTTATTAAAAACAGATTACTGTTTCATAATATTAGAAGAGCATTTAATATAATTTATTCCTCTAATTCTCACCCATCAGAGGCTCTTCTACTGCTTGACGCAGAGAAAGCCTTTGATCGGGTGGAATGGGATTACCTATTCTATGTGCTACAGAAATTCGGTTTTGGCAATACGTTCATATCCTGGATTAAACTTTTGTATTCCTCCCCAGTATGTTTCGTTCGGGCCAATGGAGTATCCTCCTCTATTTTCCCGTTAAAACGTGGCACTAGACAAGGTTGCCCACTTTCACCTTTGCTTTTTGCACTGGTAATTGAACCACTG
>NW_015506087.1:145227-151980 GCF_001515645.1 Sinocyclocheilus grahami | reverse complement strand
AAATGAGCTGAAACTGCAAGTCACAGAATTCTGCAGAGAACTGACACCTGCTCAACGAGAGAAAGCACAGAACGGATGCAAAGAACCTCACAGAATGGTGCAACAGAAGGAAATCACCAGTCTTCAGGAGGCTCTAACAGCTGCTGGACACCAAGCGCCGCTGGAAAAAGCCATCAGACAGGACTTGGAAAGAGAACTGTTTCACACAAAGTCACTGTTAAAAACAGCATATATGGAACTAAATGAGAGAGACACCAGATCTAAGGCCTTAAAAGGCCATTGGCATGCAGCCAGAGCTGAGGTCCAAATCCTGACTCAGCAATTGAAGAGGAGCTTGACATGGTTCAGAAAGAATTGAAACAGTCCTACCGACTGCGCATAGGCTCAAGCAAAAGACAGTCTGCTGAACATCACATCACCAGCAGTGCGAGCCCCTCCACGCCTGTGCACAGCTACGAAAGGGGGGGAAGGGAGCCAAAGCCTTCTGCTTGACACTTCACAAGTCAGCTCCCTGAAAACCTCTGCAGCTGCAGAAAAAAATTCAGGCGAACCGAAACAAAGTCCTTGCTCAGCAGCGAGACAGCCCAGACACCAAACAGTGCCGGCATGAAACTCCCCATGCCCACTACCACAGACTTCGACAAGCTTACTCCAAAGCTCGCAATTACCCTGGGATGGCGGAGGACACCAGATGCAAGAAACTTTTCTTCCGAAACCTCCATCCTAGTGTAAGTCACCATCTAGGCATTATGGCCTGCCGCACAATGCCTAATCAACAGCTGCGTAACCTGACACAGAAGGCCTTTAACAAGCACAAGGCCTCCACTAAAGGTGTTTGTCAGACCCCACTGATTCTGAACTTCACAACTCAGAATCCAAAGCGGGCACCAGAAGGCACCCAGCATTGCCACAATGCAAAACCCTTCTACAGAAAGCCCCTAGCCAGAAGAGGACAGAGCCATCACCATGGCAACAGACCCAGGTTCCAGACCAACCACTGGGAAAAGGCGTCCTCATCCTGCAAACACCACGGTATGTCCAACAGCAGTCCACCACAACACCCTCCTCCACACAACGGAGGCTACACAAGGACAGCTGGACACGCCTACCTCTGGGTTACAGGAGCTGCTGACACTCGCAAAAGAGCTACTTGAACAAAACTCAACTAAGGAGTACTGAGAAGGACAAACCTCTGACTCCTTAACTGCTGCATCACAGCATCAGGCCCCTCCAAGGGAGGAGCACCCCTTGAAACCGGTCGACACCCCTAGAAGCAGCCAGACAACGTTGGATTGAGCAACGGGCCCACATGCCCAACAGCGAAACCTCTACCAACACAACTCAGGCAAGCTCAAGTCGGTGCCGCCACAAGAGCCAAGCGACACCGCAAACATCAGATTTCTAGTGACGTTCGGGCAGAACAGAGAGCTAACAACCACCTGCTGCTCTCCTGCCATCATCACTAGGTCAGTCTGAAACTCTCTGCACACTACAAAATCTCCATAACAATTACCTGCAATCCCTGGAACCACCTGCACTCTCACCAGTGAGAGTCTAACCCGGCTGTTCCACATCGTGGGTACCAAAGATAGCCTACTGGCTAACAGCATCAACAAAAACATCCTACCCGGACTAACTCACTTCAGGATGACAGGTGACACAGCCTCGACACCTGCTGCATAAGCTCGAGGACCCACACCTTGCTACAGCCTACATCACCACCACCTGACAGCATCCACCACGGCACCACAACCACTCCTGGAGGCACCAACAGCCAGAGAGCCACCACTGTCTCCCAGCCGTGAGTGACAGGTGTGTGTTAGATTGTTCTGCACCTTTGACATCGCTCGTTGTTGTCTATTCTATGGACTACAACGCCCGAAAAGGGGGAATTTGTAGCGTCTGGACCAATCAAACACAATTTTTCATTTGATTTAACAAATCAGTTATTCATTAGATTAACAAATCGTCACAGTCCCCTCACCCAATAAACTGGATGCCAGGATGTCTGCAACGACACCAGGCCCCCCCTGGTCCCCATGGCAACCACGACACTTCTGCTAGACCAGATCCATTTACGACCTAATGGCATGTGAAGAGGCCTCCCCCTCTCACTGCATGTTCCATAGGAAGAGACACATTAAAAATGGACTCTTTCTATGTTAATCCATAGGAAAACCTTTCTTTGAATGAACACACATATCCTTCAGGTCATCGTGTATGTTGTCTTTGAGCTTTTATACTGTTTTATGCAGGCTTGTGATGGAAACACTAATTCTTGTCATCTTACATATATGTAACCCTACCATGTTTAGTATCTATGAATTAGTCTTCTGATGATCTAAACGAGAGTGTATATTATATGTTGGTACATAGGCAATATATTAGTGTCCTGAGAATCTTTATTAATTTCGATTCAAGTTCCATATGCAAATTACCATGCTTCCACACAAAGAGTCACAAAACTCCCACTTGGGATTCCGGCCTTTCTCATTGGACAAGCCCATCTTGAGAGGCGGGATATACAATAAATTTTCCAATTTCTGATTTACCAATGAGTACTTCAATGTTAAAAGTTGCTTCCCATGGTTTGAAATATTTAGGAGTAACAATTACACATAAGTGTTTAGATCTATTCAAGGCTAATTTTACCACGCTCCTCCAACGAGTCCAGAAGGATTTTACTCGCTGGTCGGCTCTTCCCCTTTCATTGGCTGGACGTGTGAATTCAGTAAAGATGAACGTTTTACCTAGATTTCTATATTTATTTCAATGTGTCCCAATCTTTATACCCAAATCTTTCTTTAAGACTCTAAATCAACACATCTCATCTTTTATTTGGAATAAAGGACCAGCCAGAATTTGTAGAGAAATACTTCAGAAACCAAAGCTTGAGGGCAGGCTTGCCCTTCCTAATTTCTTATTTTACTACTGGGCAGCAAATATACATTCTACATTATTCTGGTTTCAAAGTAATTTTGGGCTCAGTGATTGGGTCCCGTCTTGGGTCAGTATTGAAGAGGCTTTCTGTTCCCCTGCTTCACCTGCTGCACTATTGTGTGGCCCTCTTACTACCATCTTGTGTTGTCCTTATGGTAATTCCATTGTTCGGCAATCGTTACGAATTTGGTCCCAATTCTGAACCCATTTTGGCCTTCAGCACTTACCAGTGGTTTCACCTATAAATCGCAACCCTTTATTCCCCTCTTCACTTAATGACAAGGCATTTAATATTTGGCAGAGAGCAGGGATTTCAGTTGTCAATGATATTTATATTGATAATGTTTTTCCCTGCTTTTCTCAATTGAAACAAAAATTCTCTCTCTCTAGTGCACAATTTTTTAGATATCTGCAGCTCCGAAATTTTGTTAAAAACTCATTCCCTGATTTTCCGAATCTTCCTCTAAAATCTTCACTTGATCAGATTCTTGAAGTAGCCTTGGATAAAAAGGGTGTGTTGTCTACGCTATACAGGCTGCTTTCCTCCATCTCCACTTCCTCTCTTTTATTAAACAACAATGGGAGTCGGATCTCTGCCTCACATTTGATGATGAGACTTGGAACCATATCCTGTCCCATGTTCATACCTCCTCTATTTGTGCACGTCATAGTCTTATCCAATTAAAATTTATTCGCCGAATTTACTGGACAAAAGTGAGGCTGGCAAAAATCAAGCCTGGTATTGATCCTCTCTGTGATCGTTGCCATCAGGCCCCTGCGGATTTAATACATATGTTTTGGCTATGTCCATTCATTACTTCTTTTTGGCTATCAATCTTTAATTGTTTTTCTTTAGTGACAAAGAAACAGATCTAGCCTTGCCCTTTGGTTGCACTTTTTGGACTTCCTTCAAATGTCTCTGGTTTACCTGGAAATACTGTAAAGACGTTTGCCGCCTTAACATTATTAGCTAGACGGCGCATTCTCCTGCTGTGGGAACAAAAATTCCCTCCATCTTTCGATGACTGGATGAGAGAAGTCATGAGCTTCATTCATTTGGAAAAAAATTAGGTATATGTTAAAGGGCAACACTGGTATATTTTCTGAGATCTGGGATCCTTTCATTATTTTTTTTTCTGAATGTCAGACTAAGACTTCTTCTTAGAGTGTGTCAACCTAAGCATTAAGATGTTAATATGACTGTGGCCTGAATCTGGTTAGGAGTCTGTGATTATATGTGTGGATACTTACTTATGTATATGTATATACTTTAAAGCTGTAAGGTTTTGTTTGTGGAGGTATATGCATACATTTGATAAATTATCGAAATGTCTAAACTTTAATGCTCCAACATATATTCTATATTCGAGACATTAGGCTTGACGTTCTTTGTTTTACAATATGTATTGAGTTTACTTTTTTTTTCATGTTTTATTTAGTTTTATTTAGTAAAACAATTTTTTCATGATTCTCCTGTATCTGTATCCTGTTATTATTGTAAAAGTTCAATAAACAGATTTAATTAAAAAAATACTAAAAAAAAAATTGCAAAGACTAAAGTCTCAAATCCAAAGAGATATTCTTTATAAAAATTCAGAGTCAGCCACACCTACCTAAAACAGCTCGTTCTAACACGCTTCAACATACCTACGTCGCTCTGTAGGAAGATTTGCATAATGCCGCCCAAATGTTCACGCAAAGAAAGAAGGCGTAACTTTTATTCTTGCTGTAGTTTTGTTGTTTCCGCTGCCATGTCGTAAAGATGCTGTGTGCTTCGTTGTGAAAGCGAAACTACTTTGTTTGGTCTTCCAAAAGAGGACGATACCTGCTTCGTCATGCCTGGAACTGATCAGTGCTGGTTGCTGAGGAAATACTACAACTTTGCGCTGTCGATTGCCGGATCGGCTTTTAAACCATTCCTCACTCTATCTGCCGGCCTCTGCCCACTGTAGGCCGCGGTGTGTGACGCTGTTTCGTTGTGAAAGCGAAACTACTTTGTTTGGCCTTCCAAAAATGGACACGACTAGAAATCAGTGGTTAAGTTGTATTTACAACACTGTTCCAGAACACTTCAACCCAAATATTCGGATGTGTGCAGCACATTTTATGGAGGACCGTTTCTGTTTCCTGGAACAGTAGACTACAATGCCGGCTGTTCTGACTCAAAGACTGTAAGTACGTCTTTTATATTTAAAGAGTTTTTATATTTTATATATTTAAAGCGAGTTTTTTTGGGCAGTGTAGAGTAGTGCTTGTTGTTCGTAATTTCTCTGATCACAAATGCAGACATGATTTTGTGTTTACGCGGCGTGATGCAACGCAATGCGTAAAAAGACAGTATAAGTCATTATAATCCATAATTATGTCCCCACTGGATGCAACGAATGCCTCGTTTATAATGGGTTTTCATGTTTTTGAATCATCGCTCCGGCCTGACAGGGCATCATCACAATATGGCAAGGGGCATAACATTTCCGTCTCACGCTTGAGGTATTCGGCAAATCACAACGCACTGGATAGCTGGCCAATCACAGCACACCTCGCTTTTTCAGACCGATGAGCTTTGTAAAAGTCGACGCATTTCAGAAAGGCGGGGCATAGAGGAGAAACAATAATGTACAGTATGTGGAAAATAATGTGTTTTTTTAACCTTAAACCACGTAAACACATTTCATTACACCAAATACTGTTATTTTTAGCGGCATCATATGGCACCTTTAATACTGTAAGAAAGTATTTTCTGTGGCCACGGAAATATTTCTTTCCTAGAGTTGATATGAGCTTACACTGAATGTTCGCTGGACGAACAGATTGGTTGATGGCAATTTAATCCTGCTACAGTTACTACTGGCAGCTGATATAAATAATTGTAATTAATCATAATTGTAATTATTTATATACATTTCCCTTTTGAGCTAATTTGCTACACCTGTATGGCCACAGCTAGCCCAAAACGCTGGACCAGATGGGTTCCACATGTCAGCCTCAACAAAACCATAACCAAGACACTTGGTACACACCCCTCCCAGATGAATAGTCACAACAACAACAGTATTTTGAACAAATATTTAATCATGTTTAATCACCAAAACATGTTGAATTAATCTCATACCTAACATGCTTATTTGTGTTGCTTGGGCAGTGTGTTCACCCTGTTGGAGTATGGCAGTGTGAATTGGCTTTTAGGTGCTTTGGAAAACAAAACAAAAAACAGTAAATATATATATATATGGCCTAAAAACAAACTTTTTGCCAGACCTGCCATTGGCCGGTGACTTAAGGAAATTTACCGGGCAGAAATATTTTTTACCAGCCATGGAAAAAAAAGACAGGCAGTTATGACACCAAAACTTTTAGATAATAGCTGCAACAACGTTTGTAGATCAGGAAGGAGGCGGCGGGAACCAGCGAACACAAACAAAACTTTAATAATAAAATAAACACAAAATGAAAGTAAAGCGGCAGCCCCTCGCGGACGACTGCCGCACACAAAACACAAAATAAAGTCCAGGCCTGGTCCTCTCTCACTGTCGTAACTCCTTTTATCCTTCTGGAGCTCCTCCGTGGGACTCGAGACCGGTGAGTGGCGCAGGTGTCGTGCATTAGCATTTACTCCACCGGCCTCGCCCCTCTCGTCACAATAGCAAAAAAATAAATCACAATCCTTGATTCCAGTTTCGATACCTGCTAAAACTACTAGCTTAACCAACATAAATTTAATAGGCTACATTTTTAAAGACTAGTAAATAGTCAGTTGTAAAATAAGAGCAAATCAAATTACAAGCAATAGCACAAAATAGCCTACTATACAAC
>NW_015506087.1:140393-142643 GCF_001515645.1 Sinocyclocheilus grahami | reverse complement strand
ACAATGCCGGCTGTTCTGACTCAAAGACTGTAAGTACGTCTTTTATATTTAAAGAGTTTTTATATTTTATATATTTAAAGCGAGTTTTTTTGGGCAGTGTAGAGTAGTGCTTGTTGTTCGTAATTTCTCTGATCACAAATGCAGACATGATTTTGTGTTTACGCGGCGTGATGCAACGCAATGCACAGTATAACAGTATAAGTCATTATAATCCATAATTATGTCCCCACTGGATGCAACGAATGCCTCGTTTATAATGGGTTTTTGAATCATTTTCCGTCTCACGCTTGAGGTATTCGGCAAATCACAACGCACTGGATAGCTGGCCAATCACAGCACACCTCGCTTTTTCAGACCGATGAGCTTTGTAAAAGTCGACGCATTTCAGAAAGGCGGGGCATAGAGGAGAAACAATAATGTACAGTATGTGGAAAATAATGTGTTTTTTTAACCTTAAACCACGTAAACACATTTCATTACACCAAATACTGTTATTTTTAGCGGCATCATATGGCACCTTTAATACTGTAAGAAAGTATTTTCTGTGGCCACGGAAATATTTCTTTCCTAGAGTTGATATGAGCTTACACTGAATGTTCGCTGGACGAACAGATTGGTTGATGGCAATTTAATCCCAGTTACTACTGGCAGCTGATAAAAATAATTGTAATTAATCATAATTGTAATTATTTATATACATTTCCCTTTTGAGCTAATTTGCTACACCTGTATGGCCACAGCTAGCCCAAAACGCTGGACCAGATGGGTTCCACATGTCAGCCTCAACAAAACCATAACCAAGACACTTGGTACACACCCCTCCCAGATGAATAGTCACAACAACAACAGTATTTTGAACAAATATTTAATCATGTTTAATCACCAAAACATGTTGAATTAATCTCATACCTAACATGCTTATTTGTGTTGCTTGGGCAGTGTGTTCACCCTGTTGGAGTATGGCAGTGTGAATTGGCTTTTAGGTGCTTTGGAAAACAAAACAAAAAACAGTAAATATATATATATATGGCCTAAAAACAAACTTTTTGCCAGACCTGCCATTGGCCGGTGACTTAAGGAAATTTACCGGGCAGAAATATTTTTTACCAGCCATGGAAAAAAAAGACAGGCAGTTATGACACCAAAACTTTTAGATAATAGCTGCAACAACGTTTGTAGATCAGGAAGGAGGCGGCGGGAACCAGCGAACACAAACAAAACTTTAATAATAAAATAAACACAAAATGAAAGTAAAGCGGCAGCCCCTCGCGGACGACTGCCGCACACAAAACACAAAATAAAGTCCAGGCCTGGTCCTCTCTCACTGTCGTAACTCCTTTTATCCTTCTGGAGCTCCTCCGTGGGACTCGAGACCGGTGAGTGGCGCAGGTGTCGTGCATTAGCATTTACTCCACCGGCCTCGCCCCTCTCGTCACAATAGCAAAAAAATAAATCACAATCCTTGATTCCAGTTTCGATACCTGCTAAAACTACTAGCTTAAAGGGGTCATAGGATGCTACATGCACTTTTACAAGTTGTTTGAACTGAAATGTGTGTTGGCAGTCTGTGTACACAACCACCATATAATGATAAAAATCCACCCAGTGGTTATTTTTTAATCTGGTTAAATGTTTTCCCCTTTCTCAAATCGAGCCAATCTCAGACGATAGTTTGATTGACAGTAGAGTTTCAGCACAGAATGGACTGGTGTCTTACCTTAGATCCACTCTGAGTGAGCGGTCATCAGTCCGCCATTGTTTCACCGCCGGAGAAGATGTAGACAAGAATGACTCCTAAGCGATTGAGGTGTTCTGTTGTTGGATGTAATAATGAACATAGCAGTCGTCATTTACTCCCGACATCTGAGCCGCTAAACTCGCAGTGGATTACATTGTTTCTTTTTTTGTATGATTGATTTATAAAATTTTCACAACACCAAAAAAAAAGAAACACAGGCAAAAGGATTTATAATAATAAAATCACATACATACCCTCACCCAAACCACAGGTTGAGAGCAGTGTCCAATGTAATACAGAAAAGCTGTATGTAACAATACAAACATAAGTTGAAACAAAATAAACATTAATTAGCCCAGTGAGTTGAGGGGGGTAACTTGAATAACAAATTAGGAGAAAGCGGAAAGAAAAAAGACAAGAAAGGAGAAAGAAGAAAAAAAATAAATAAATAAATAAAAAGGGGGGGGGGGGGTTACTTGCAGCAAATATAGTGCCTACCTGGTAAGAACAAA
>NW_015506087.1:129279-134878 GCF_001515645.1 Sinocyclocheilus grahami | reverse complement strand
AAACACAAAATGAAAGTAAAGCGGCAGCCCCTCGCGGACGACTGCCGCACACAAAACACAAAATAAAGTCCAGGCCTGGTCCTCTCTCACTGTCGTAACTCCTTTTATCCTTCTGGAGCTCCTCCGTGGGACTCGAGACCGGTGAGTGGCGCAGGTGTCGTGCATTAGCATTTACTCCACCGGCCTCGCCCCTCTCGTCACAATAGCAAAAAAATAAATCACAATCCTTGATTCCAGTTTCGATACCTGCTAAAACTACTAGCTTAAAGGGGTCATAGGATGCTACATGCACTTTTACAAGTTGTTTGAACTGAAATGTGTGTTGGCAGTCTGTGTACACAACCACCATATAATGATAAAAATCCACCCAGTGGTTATTTTTTAATCTGGTTAAATGTTTTCCCCTTTCTCAAATCGAGCCAATCTCAGACGATAGTTTGATTGACAGTAGAGTTTCAGCACAGAATGGACTGGTGTCTTACCTTAGATCCACTCTGAGTGAGCGGTCATCAGTCCGCCATTGTTTCACCGCCGGAGAAGATGTAGACAAGAATGACTCCTAAGCGATTGAGGTGTTCTGTTGTTGGATGTAATAATGAACATAGCAGTCGTCATTTACTCCCGACATCTGAGCCGCTAAACTCGCAGTGGATTACATTGTTTCTTTTTTTGTATGATTGATTTATAAAATTTTCACAACACCAAAAAAAAAGAAACACAGGCAAAAGGATTTATAATAATAAAATCACATACATACCCTCACCCAAACCACAGGTTGAGAGCAGTGTCCAATGTAATACAGAAAAGCTGTATGTAACAATACAAACATAAGTTGAAACAGTACACACACAAAAAACAGGGGGGGGGGGTTACTTGCAGCAAATATTGTGCCTATATAGTGCCTACCTGGTAAGTACAGACTAATAATGCAGTGCAGAGTGGGCAATCAATCAGTCAATCGAGACTCCATCTAGCCGCAGAGACTTAACATGCTCCAAAAAGGGTAACCAAATTCTTGAAAATTTAACCATGGAACCTTGAAGGCTGTTTAATTCTTTCCCATTTTACAAAGAATAAGGCATCTTTTATCCACTGAGTATGGGAGGGGGGGTGAGGACTTTTCCAAAGCATCAAAATACAACGCCTCGCTAGTAGAGAGAGGAAAGCTACTAACGCAATAAAATGGCAACTCACAATTAGGAGGGATAACTCCGAACAAGCCAGTTAATGAAGAAGGATGAATGTTAACAGATGTGATAGCTGAGAGTGAATCAAAGACATACCACCAGAAAAGAGACAGAGCAGGACAGGTCCAGAACATGCAAGTTAAATTAGCTGGTTCTACATGACATTTGTCACAACTTGGATCAATGCCAGGGAACATACGAGCTAGTTTACATTTTGACCAGTGGACTACTTTGCACTGTAAAACCTCGTGACGAGCACAGACAGATGATGTATGGACACGTTTCAAAGCCAACTGCCAGGTCCCTGTCTCTATCTCAATGTTAAGATCCCTAGCCCATGTAAGACGCAGACTGTCAGAGGCCAAGGGATGATACATGAGCAAGATGTTATAAATCTTAGAGATGGCTCCGCTATGATAAGGATTGATATTGGAAATTGTATCAATCACAGTAGAGGGTGCAATCAAAGGGAACCCAGAGAAATGCTTGCGGACAAAATCCCTGATCTGCAAATACCTGAAAAAATTGGACCGTGGCAAATTAGCTGTTCGAATGAAGCAAACGTGCCATCAATGTAAAGATCCTTAATAGAAACTATCCCATGATCCACCCAGGCTGCAAAAGCCTTATCATTGAAAGAGGGAGGGAAAAGAGGATTAGAATGAACAGGGCATAAGAGAGGTGTTGTCTGTAGAATGAAATGGAGCCTAAGCTGACACCAAATCTTAAGACAATTTTTAACTATAACATTATTAGAAAATGTTAAAGATGAAAAGGAAGACACAGAAGAGATGTAAGTGAAAAACGGTCACATGCAACCTCCTCAATCCTCAGCCAGGGTGGAGGCTGATCTTTAAAGCAACACCAGAATAACATATTTCGAACCTTTGCAGCCCAGTAATAAAACAAGAAGTTAGGTAGTGCTAATCCACCCAACTCCTTAGTTTTTTGCAATATGCCTTTACGAATTCTGGGAGTTTTCCCGTTCCATATAAATTGAGAAATGGAATTAAAGAAATTCTTTTGAATAAAAACTGGGATACATTGAAAAAGATCATGGAAATTGGGCAGTATATTCATTTTAATAAAATTTATCCTACCTATAAGAGAAAGAGGCAACACAGACCAACGATGAAAATCTTCAGTGAATCTATCCAGCAGAGGAGAAAAATTACAATTAAACAAGTCAGAGTAGTTCTTGGTAACACAGATGCCTAAATAATTAAAACTGTCCAATGATATCTTGAATGGCCATTATGAAAGAGGATAGGCTGCAGCTGCAGAGTTTATAGGCAAGAGTTCACTCTTATGAAGATTCAGTTTGTACCCGAGACCTGCCCAAATTCCTTCAGTAAGTCTAACACAAGAGGTATGGATCTGTCTGGATCAGAAACTAAAAGTAAAAGGTCATCAGCATACAAAGACAGTTTCTGCCCAGAGTCCCCTCTTATGATACCCATCATCTGCCTCGACCTGAGAGTCACCGCCAGTGGTTCAATAGCAATGGCAAACAATAACGGGGAAAGTGGGCAGCCCTGCAGAGTACCACGTCCAAGAGGAAAATAATCAGAATAATCATTGTTGGTGCGGACACGGGCCAAGGGAGAGGCATAAGGAAATTTAATCCATAAGATAAATTTACTGCCAAATCCAAATCTTTTTAATGAGTAAAACAAATAAGGCCACTCCACCCTGTCAAATGCCTTCTCTGCATCCATTGAAATAACCAACTCGGGGAGGCTGAAGTTGAGGGAGAGTATAAAATATCAAATAAACGTCTGACATTGTGGAGAGAGTGTCTACCCTTCACAAACTCTGTTTGGTCTGTAGAGACGATTGAAGGCAAAACAGTTTCCAAACGCCTTGCCAGCATATCTTGGCCAATATTTTCTATATTCTCACTGTAGTTTTGTTGACGCTGCAGCAATGTCGTGAAGACACTGTGTGCTTCGTTGTGAAAGCGAAACTACTTTGTTTGGTCTTCCAAAAGAGGACGATATCCGCTTCGTCATGCCTAGAGATGATCCGTGCTGGTCGCTGAGGGAATACATCAAGTTTCACCGTGGACGAAGCGGAGTCCAGCACGCTAAGGTGGGGCTTCCCCTCACGCTAGGCCGCTGTGCTTTTCGTTACTACTTTGTTTGGTCTTTCAAAAGAGGACACGACTACAAATCAGTGGTTAAGTTGTATTTACAACACTGTTCCAGAACAGTTTAACCCAAATATCCAGATGTGTGCAGCTAGCAGTAATGGGGAGAGTTTGACAGCAAACATCTTAAATTCAGTGGGAAGGCCATCAGGCCCTGGACACTTCCCATTCTGCATTGAGAATAATGCCCCTTTGACTTCTTCTACTGTAAAAGGCTCATCCAGCCTGGAAGATGTATCACAGTCAATGGAAGGAATATTTAAGGGCCTAAAAAAGTTGTCAAATTGAGCTTCATCAGATGAACACTTAGACCTGTATAATGAGGCATAGAAATTCCTAAATTGGTCATTGATAGTTTGAGGTTTAATAGTTGTGCCATCGATTTGTACTAATAGTACATCGATAGTACTAATTTGTGTGATGTGTTGCGCTGAAGCAGATTGTCGAATCTGGAGGGCCAAAATTTTCCTAGTTTATCTCCAAACTCATAATATTTATTATACTTAGATTTAATAATGCTTCAGTTGCCCCATCAGCAGTCAAAATATCAAATTCAGACTTTCACCCGGACCTGTATAATGAGGCATAGAAATTCCTAAACTGGTCATTGATAGTTTGAGGATCAATAGTTGTGCCATCGACAGTACTAATTTGTGTGATGTGTTGCGCTGAAGCAGATTGTCGAATCTGGAGGGCCAAAATTTTCCTAGTTTATCTCCAAACTCATAATATTTATTATACTTAGATTTAATAATGCTTCAGTTGCCCCATCAGCAGTCAAAATATCAAATTCAGACTTTTTCATAAGCAATTATTTCAGGGTCATTTGCGTCAACACATCTGGACTGTATATCTGCCAGTTCCTTAGAAATAGAGAAGCACTTTTCAACAGTGGACTTCCTGCGAAAAGCAGAATAAGATATTATCTCCACACGCAGATAAGCTTTGCATGCCTCCCAAATTGTAGCCGCTGACACATCTGGAGTAACACATTGGTGGAGATGAAAAGATCAATGCGGCTGTCAATGGTTGTAATGAAATCAGGATCGGAAAGTAATGATGAGTTAAAGCGCCATGGGGATCGCGATAAAGATCTACCAGGAAATGAAATATCCATTATGACAGTAGCATGATCTGAAATAACTATAGGATTGTAGAAACCGGAACTAACAGAAGGGAGCAACTTCTTGTCAATAAGAAAGAGATAGATTCGTGAAAAAGTACCGTGCACAGGAGAAAAGAAAGAAAATTGCTTATTGGTAGGATTGAAAAAGCGCCATACATCCGAAACTGCATACTGCTCCATAAAGAGTTGGATGACTTTGGATGACTTAGATGGAGAGAGGGGCTTATTAGACGAGCGATCTAGCATGGGATCGAGACAACAATTGAAGTCACCACTGAGAATAAGATGAGAAGAGTCTATATCTGGAAGAGAATAGAGCAATTTTTTAAAGAAATCCTCATTATCCCAGTTTGGGCCATATACATTAGCCAGGATCAGAGTAGTGCCAAAGACTTTCCCTGTAACAATTATAAAACGACCATTGGGGTCCGATAGGACTTTAGATACAGAAAAGGGTACTGACTTGTGCACAAGGATAGCAGTTCCACGAGCCTTACTAGAAAATGAAGAGTGATAGAGTTGGCCTACCCATCCTCTATGAAGTTTAAGATGGTCCGCTGGTTTAAGATGGGTCTCCTGCAAAAATGCGATTTTAGTGTTTAAATGTTTTAAATGATCAATTACTTTATAGCGTTTCACGGGTGAATTCAGCCCTTTCACATTCCAGCTAGTAAATCTTAATGCACCACTTGCTGTCGATTTTACATTACAACTTAACATAAAGAAGTAATTTTAAAGGCAGTAAACCTGTACAGATCTGCACCCATAACAACTGAGGCGAAATTCCCAGTAGCACATAAACAAAGAGGTAGAGTAGGGTAAAGCAGCAGCTTGCAAGTAAAGAAAAAAAAGGGGAAACGTTGAACATTCAAACCCCAACCCAGTTGCTGTAAAGAACTGATACAGCAACAAACAAACTCTGATACAATGATCAGTGGAGATTAACACTTTCCTATACCTATAGCACCGCTCCCACAGCATTATGCAGCTAAACTTTACAGATCAAACCTTATCAAACATCAAGTTTTTTTTCCCATTTTAAACAAACATAAAAAAAGAAAAGGGCAGTGCCCAAGACTTACAGTACATTAGCCAAACAGCCTTAATAGACTACTGAAGAGATACTATATATATATA
>NW_015506087.1:128114-129053 GCF_001515645.1 Sinocyclocheilus grahami | reverse complement strand
GAGATACAATATATATATATATATATATATATATATATATATATATATATATATATATATACATACATAAAGAAATGCAAAGTCAATATACTTGAATATATACTTTATACTCCGTAAAAAAGCAAGATATTGGCCTACAACAAAAAAATTTGGAAATTAAGACACAAAGGAGGCCAACTCTTCAATAGCAGTATCAACGAGACATTAATGAACAAGAGGTGTGTCAATTCGTTTGCTTACGAGTTCATATTTGAGTCCTGGACAAATTTAATCGCTTCCAAAGCGGACAGGATCCATGTCTTCTCCCCGTTAGGTAAAGTGATGCGAAGTCTGGCTGGGTAAAGGAGCGCCGGCTTGTATCGACGCTTGTATAACTTGGCCATGGGACCTCTGTACTCGGCACGCTGCTTCAACACGTCAGGGATGTAGTCGTCAAACAGGCAAAACGTATGGCCTTTGTAAAGCAGAGATCCACGTTTACGAGCCTCGCAAATTACCAAGTCTTTGACCTGGAACCGATGAAAGCGCAAGATGACTGGCCGCGGCTTTTCACCCAGGGCCGGCTTAGATGCGAGACTGCAATGCGCTCGATCCAACTCAGGGGGCGAAGCAAGAACCTCCGTATCAAAAATGTCAACCAATAATTGGGGAAAAAACACTGTTGGACGGGGACCCTCAATCGATTCAGGTAAGCCAATGATCCGGACATTTTAGCACCTGCTGTGTCCCTCCAAATCCGCTACTTTCAGTTTGAGCGACTTGATGTCTTTCTGCAAAGCGGAATAGGCGTCCTCGAGATGTTGAAGCTGTTGATCAGCTAAATTGGCATTAGTTTCTAGAGAGTCAATGCGCTGTCCGTGATCGGTAATGGTGGAATGGATGCTATCCAGCGTTGAAGCAAGGGACTCAAATGACGACTTAAAATCAGCCGAAAGGGCC
>NW_015506087.1:126842-128047 GCF_001515645.1 Sinocyclocheilus grahami | reverse complement strand
AGAGCAGCTGGGAAGAGAGGGGCGGGGTCAGCATAGCTCATTAACATTTAAAGGAAAATGCTACAAAAACAGCTTGATCTGAAAAGATCCGTTTTTGACAGGGTAAAAAGGTGTTTTTTACACTACCATTGAGAAATTTTAACCAAACTATGTTGCAGACTTTTCATTAAGACCCTAAAGAATCATATCAACTTCTGGAAAATGGGCATCCTATCTATGAACCCTTTAACCAACATAAATTTAATAGGTGTAGGGTATCAGACCGAATCAGACAATTTAAGATTGGATCAAGAACATGGTTGAAACACGAGGAGCTGAATTCCACAGAAAGGCCCAAGACACAGGATGTTCGTAAATCAGGTCCTGGCGCCACAAGCCTGAAGCAAGTCCACCAACTAGCAGCTTTGAGTAGCTCACAGCATTTAAACAAAAGAACACTTATTGACAATTCCAAGGAGATTGTCAATTTTGGGGCAAGTAAGCAAGATTAATGGTCAAAGAAATGCACAGCATGACCATCACATGTAAACCAGTGATAGTAATCACGATCATAAGCTTTTTGGATTGACTTTCCCCCCACCTAGAAGACAAAGAACAGACTGAGATACCTTATGAGAGACCTCTTAACCTCTGGTCTTCACAGCGCATGTCCTTATGTTCAGAGAAATGGTACAGAAACTGTCATTTTCAGATGTAGATGCACCTAAATGACACTAAAAGGACTTGTGAGCAACTCATCATTTCTATGCATAACTCCATATTATGCATCTAACCCACACATTAGACTATCATGTTTTAATCACGTATTGTGTATGTCTTGTTAATAACTATTGAATAACTTCATATTCATGTTTAGTATGTGTATGTTTGAATCTTCTTGCTTGAAACGTTTCTTCCAATTGATTCTTTGTCAAATGTATCATATTCTTGTTATAGAAATCATGTCCAAATTTATACTCTGCAAGAGCGGGAAAACTCGGACCATGTGACTGATGAGATAACATTTGATATATGAATTGGGAGGAGAAATATAGCAACACCCCGAGCTAAGACAGTGTCTAATTGGTCAAAACACCATTTGGGATGGGTCCAAAAGCCCAGTTTAAATACTCAGGACACCATCAGCTCATTGCTTTTTTGCATCTAGCTTTTAGTTTTTCGCTCTTTTTAGTTATGTGCTTTCAAGTCATCACTTTTAGCCATGC
>NW_015506087.1:120024-126731 GCF_001515645.1 Sinocyclocheilus grahami | reverse complement strand
CTCTTTGAGCGTGCTCTGGCTTACACGCCAGCTCCTCCAAAACCATGAGGAGAAATGCCACCTAGTCTCGTCAAACGTTACTTCTATTTCTTTACTTTAGTTTCTTTTCTTTTCCGTTGAGAGTTTTGTGTTCCGAGTTAAGTTTTGCCCAACGCCATGTCTCCGAGTTCGACCTCGAGTGCCATCTAAAAACTTCAACCAGCCCACAACTCCACACCATCAGCCAACGCCCAACCACTGGCTTCCCAAGACTGAACTTCCAGCCAATCAGCAACCTCAGGACACCCCCTTTTCTGCAAGGACAACAACAAAGGGAACCCCCGTACATAGGCAACGCAAGTACCTCCTGATTCTAGCTGAACTGGTGCATTTAATATGAATTTTAACCTCATTGAGGAACTCAATGCGAGGGTTAATTAAGTGATTGATGGTTGTTCAGGTCTATGCAATTGCACATTGCTGTAAACTTGGGATTTCACATTTTCATTTTCTTAAACTCATTCTTTCCTCACTTTCTCTCTATCTGCAACTTGTGTGAATGCGTATGTGTATGTGTTAGATTAGTTTATATGTCTTAGATTTATCCAATAAAGCCTTATTCGTATTGAAAAGAGAAGTATCTTGTGTTTTGTGCTTACAAGTTAATGTCTTAAACTGCCGATCTTGTTACTGTGCTAATTAATAGTGTTTTTACTATACTTTGGATATTAATATCCATTGCAGAATTTATGTTATACGGCTCGTTCAATGAATCCCTGGCTGACTCAGTGATCAGCCGTAAAACAGTGATTCTGTCCAAATTCCCTATAAAATCTTAAATGATTCCCTTTGAGCTAAATTGACCTTTTTCCCTTACATAGGCTACATTTTTAAAGAATAATAAATAGTCAGTTGTAAAATAAGAGCAAATCAAATTACAAGCAATAGCACAAAATAGCCTACTATACAACAAAGATACAAATGGAAACGTGCATTTCAGGCAGGTCTAACAGTGATTTTCAGGTAGCCTACAGAAATTTAATAAATTATGCTAATCAAATAACATAGGCTATATATCTTTTTTAAAAAGTTCAAGAGCAGTGAGTGATTGTTTTTTCTTTGTCCTATTTTCTTTGGTCAACATTAAAAACGCAGACAACAGCAGGATTATTGGAATTCTGTGTCTATCACTTTAACACAGCTTGAAGTTGTCAACATTGAAAGCGGCCGTTGCAAACTGCTTGGACTATTTCAGAAACAGAACGGGGAATCCGTTTACTTTCGGGGATTTGTCGTGTCGCATCCTGTGGAGACAATATCACTGATTATATTGGGTTCTGTCGTCTTTTGACATTGCGTCACACGCGGCTCGTGTCCGGTTTCTTTCTCAGCTGTTCATGTTCACTTAAAGGTGCAATGTGTAATATTTACATCGATCTATTGACAGAAATGCAATATAATATACACAACTATGTTTTCAGAGGTGTATAAAGAACTTACTTAATAAAACGTTATGTTTTTATTACCTTAGATTGAGCAATTTATATCTACAAACACCGCGTACATGGAAGTCCCCTTACATGGAAGTCACCACCATGTTTCTACAGTAGCCCTAAACGGACAAACTGCTCTACACAGCGCGTTTCGTCACTTTGTTGTTCTTACGAATAAAACACTGACACAATGATGAACAAGTACATTAATATTCGCAATAACATCGATTTATTAAATAATTAAGTAAATATAATTCCTTAATTTACCTTTGTAAAGAAATCTCATTGCTCTCTGCTGTCTTTACCGACGACATCTTAGTCCTGTATCAGCCACCGTAGCTTCTCTAAAGGGAGGGGTGAGCGGGGGACTGAGCCGTTGGTTGCAATTCTCAACCTCACCGCTAGATGCCCCTAAAATTTACACACTGTACCTTTAAGAACCGACTACTTTCCTAGGATACACACCGAGACTGACATTTTTTACATAATTTTGTGTTAATTTGTCCGTTTAAACGCAGGAAGAAAGCAGAGCTCAAGATGCGGCTTTTTGGATGTTTAAACTTCCCACACAGCGCGAGAGTAATCCTTTCGTGTGTTCTAGCTCTTGAATATTTACACTGCAAAGGCTTAAACTTTTTCGATGAAGCAGCACTGACCCGTCAACTGTACGGAGCGTCGTTCACGTTTATGTTCTCACAACATTGCACTGTTAGAATTTATAAAAATGTTACCGGCCATCTGGCGACTGACACAGTTCCATCTTCACGAACTGCCCTGAAATACAATTCAAACAAACAATGTAGTGTGAGGCTCTTACATTCACAATCAGGGCCAGATTTACCTCTTATCGTGACATAAGCAAAACAAATTTTTGGGCCCCCCCTATTAATGTATAATATTACCACCCCAGCAAACAAAAATATTTTGTAATCAGTGGAAACCGTTACAGTGTTTTCTATCACAATAAGTGCTCATGTTCAGTTCAGTCAATAAAAATCAAATGTGTGTTGAAGTAATTTCTTACGTACCTCATCCCAAACCTTCCGTTGCAAATTCCAAAACGTCATTTTAGATCTAATAACAAATAAGCGCTTTAAGTGCCTAGAAAAGCACTATATAAATGTAATGAATTATTGATTATAATAGCAAATCTTTAAAGCTGCAGTCCGTAAGTTTTGCCTCTTTGTCGCCATCTCTGCTTGAAAACCTGTAATTGCAGCTGTGTGCAGAATTATCTAGCTTGCGTGGGTTGTGAGTGGGCGCGGCTCCAGCGCGGATTAATCTAATGTTCTGAAGAGTATGTGTGGCAGTCAGTCACCACACCGGTGTGGATATTTACTGTACTTCGCAATCACAGATTCTAGCCTACATCTTGGAATATGACCCAAATAAGAATTTTCACCGTATATTGCCATCTGAACAAGTAACAAGTTTGCCACGTTTGTTCTGACCAACTGAGGAAAAAAGCATTACCATAAATCTCGCAACCAATTGTGATTAAATCTAAAGATCGGTTAGCTGATATCACATCAAACCGTTCAAATTATTATTATTGTTATACTTTATTCTCAAATGATTAATGTTAACAACATCAGCATTGGTGACTATGAGTAGTGTGTATTAGCGTGTAGATTTACATTTCTGCACAGTCTAATCTAATTGTCATACTCTTCGAATTTCATATTAAGAAATTATTTTAACCCAAAAAGCAAATTATGCTTCCTTCTAACTGGTTTTCTTTAAAATACAAATCTTTGTAATCCCAGGCTATCTGTAATCAGAAGCACATTTATAACTGGAATATAATTTAATTTCATTCACGTGTTTTATAAACACATAATCCTTTCTGGATTACAATCCGCCATCAAAATTATACATTTAATTATTCTGGCTGCTGTGAGAAAAGGTTATAAACGATCGGCCACCTGCAGGATCCTCACATGCGATAGCCTACTAGCCAGGACAACTTCTTTATGTTTACAGAAGTGACGTAATGACGCAGTGCCATGCTCAAATTTCCTGCGAAAACCTACCCGTACCAGTCAAATTAGAAAACATTATTATAAACTAACCGTTGTGAATCGGGCTAAAGTAAGGCGATAGTTTTGAACACTGGCTGGTTATGTACTTACTCAAACATTGATTTCAGATCATTTTTAACCAAAAAAAAAGTTACGGACTGCAGCTTTAAATTGAACGGCTTCAAGAACCTCGCTACTAAGAAATGTCATGTGGCTTTTCAGCTGCGAAAGGTATTTTATTGATAAATTCACGGGGCAGAGCTGATAAGAAGTTTCTGTTCGCATCTCCGCGTGTGAGCACGAGTGCGTGTCTGTACTCCGTGTGAGAGAATGGGAGAAAGACAGCGTGATTTCCGTACATAAAAAGGTGGAAAACATGGAAATAGTTTGTAATTTTTACCCTATTGTTTGTTATATTTGTCTTCATGGGGTTTTTGGTTCTTTACTGTTGTAGATAGCCCATAGCTTAAAAAAAAATATTATCTCTCTTCATTGTGTTTGGGCCCCCCCTGGACAAGCGAGCATAGGCACGTGCCTAGAATGCCTATGCATAAATCCGGCCCTGTTCACAATGCTCATTTGGCCTCAGTAGTGAAGTGAGCAGAAATTTCTGCCGGACTAAAATTTAGTCTTTGGTGAACAGTCTTCAAGAGTGCAAATAAGATGTTAAGGCTTACCTTTCAGGCTCGCGTGAGGTTTCCACAAGCAAAGTCTACAAACACTTCAGAATGAGCTTTATTGCCAGGTATGTTTACACATACGAGGAATTTGTTTTCGTGACAGAAGCTTCCACAGTGTAACAGAATGACAGTGACAAAACAAAAAATACAGATAATAAAAAATAAAAATAAATAAATAGAACAAGTAAATAAGGAATAAAAAATATATAAATTGACAATTGTATGTGCAGGTATATTACAATAGACAGTTTTGTATGTACAGGTATATTATGTGCAAATTTGAGGTGTAGACTGAGTGTGTGTGTTAGATAAGTGTATGAGCGTATAAATACTGTGTGTTCCACAGTTATTGTTAAGTGATCATGAGATGGATTGCCTGAGGGAAGAAACTGTTCCTGTGTCTGGTTGTTCTGGTGCTCAGTGCTCTGTAGCGTCGACCAGATGGCAACAGTTCAAAGAGGGAGTGTGCTGGATGTGAGTGATTTTGCCAGCCCTTTTGCTCACTCTAGATGAGTACAGTTCTTGGAGAGAAGGGAGGGTTGTACCAATGATTCACTCAGCAGTCCGGACTATCCTCTGTAGTCTTCTGAGGTCAGATTTGGTAGCTGAGCTGAACCAGACAGTTATAGAAGTGCAGAGGATGGATGCAATGATAGCAGAGTAGAACTGTTTCAGCAGCTCCTGTGGCAGGTTGAAGGAAGTACAACCTCTGCTGGGCCTTTTTCACAATGGAGTCAATGTGAGTGTCCCACTTTAGGTCCTGAGAGATAGTGGTGGCCAGGAACCTGAATGACTTCACTGCAGTCACAGAACTGTTCATGATGGTGAGTGGAGGGAGAGCAGGGGGGTTCCTCCTGAAGTCCACTATCATCTCCACAGTTTTGAGTGTGTTGAGCTCCAGGTTGTTGAGACTGCACCAGACAGCCAGCTCATTAACCTCCTGTCTGTAAGCAGACTCATCACCGTCCTGTATGAGGCCGATGAGTGTGGTGTCATCTGCAAACTTCAGGAGCTTGACAGAGGAGTCTTTAGATGTGCAGTCGTTGGTGTACAGGGAGAAGAGCAGTGGGGAGAGAACACAACCCTGAGGAGCTCCAGTGCTGATTATACAGGTGCTGGATGTGTATTTTCCCAGCCTCACTAGCTGCTGCCTGTCTGTCAGGAAGCTGGTGATCCACTGACAGATGGAGGTGGGCATGGAGAGCCGAGTTAATTTGGGCAGGAGGAGGTTTGGGATGATAGTGTTAAAGGCCGAGCTGAAGTCCACAAACAGGATCCTCACATAAGTCCCTGGTCTGTCTAGATGTTGCAGAACTAAAGTTTAGAAAATAATATACATACAGACCGTTACAGTTTGAAGTGAGGTACGTTCACAGTACTCTGGTTCTGTCTTACCGTTATTCATTTTAATTTCAAAGATCTTTATTTATTATCATCTGTCTTTTTTTCGAATTATGATGAACCCAGGGGCGTAGATTACGCGGGGGACGTGTCCCCCCCCACTTTTAATATCACGTAAATTCGTCTACCGCACTTTTTCGGGCAAGTGTGTTCGCATAGAGGTTTTCAAGAGCTGGTGTGAATAAATATAGATTTAAATTCAAAGAGACAGTATAGTCTGTGCATGATCTGATGTTTTATTCGGACCCAGATTAAGGCGAGATGACCATCGTGGAGCGCTAAACACTCATGCAGTGTGTATTTCATTCATACTCGAAGCTGGAGGGCGCTCTCGCGCAGAAAGTTGTACAAGGAAGTGGACAAAAGCATCCAGCTATTAGTGATGGGAAGTTCGGTTCTTTTCCGCGAACCGGTTCTTTCGGACAGTTCGAGTCAATAAACCGGTTCACCAGTTCTTTTACGCTCCACGTAATGACGTCATTGGCGATGGCGTTAAGTCTATCGCGGGCTTAACATATTCAAATATAAAGTCAGTAATCATTACATCAGTCAATGAAAACATCATTATAATCTGATACGTTTCTTACAATTTGGATTTTTGTATCTAAAGCATCAACACATATACAGGCAGTGATCTGCAAACTAGGATGTTTTACAGTTATGACGTCAATAAATTAGTCTTCATCAGCGCAGAAACTATGCTCCACTTACTATGTATAATCCATTACGGTTTATTTGTAATTAAGTAAACTTACGTTTCGCCGGATTGCCCTTCATTCAAGTCTTCGGTTTACCCGCACTCATAACATTAGCACAGAATCAGTTGTCCAAAAGAACCAGTTCGGTTCAGACGTGCTGTGTCAGTCAAAGCAGGCAATCTGTTCGGTAGCTTCACGCTGAATCGCGCATGCGCAGTATCATCACCTCATCGGTTCTTAAATCGGATGCGTCCGAAAGAAACGGTTCTCGGTTCAGTGTACTGGTGATCCGAAAACCGATGCAACCGGTTCTTGACTCGAGAACGAGAACCACTCTAACCAGTACGCTGCACGCACGTTCAATATCATCAGCTGCTTTACTCGTGTCGTGTTCATGTTCTATTTATTACAAACTCAATTTGTGAATGTGTCATT
>NW_015506087.1:118823-119558 GCF_001515645.1 Sinocyclocheilus grahami | reverse complement strand
TCCAAAGTACAGCAAAACAGTAACATTTTGAAATATTTTTTTAGACTATTTAAAATAACTTTTCTATTTGAATACATTTTAAAATGTAATTTATTGTGATTTCAAAGCTAAATATTTAGCATAATTACTCCAGTCACACGATCCTTCAGAAATCATTCTGATATTCCGATTTGCTGCTCAAAAAACATTTATTATTATTATGATGTTGAAAACAGCGGAGTAGATTTTTTTCAGGTTTCTTTGATGAATAGAAAGTCCAGAAGAACCGCATTTATCTGAAATAGAAATATTTTGTAACATTATAAATGTCTTTATCATCACTTTTGATCAATTTAAAGCATCCTTGCTAAATAAAAGTGTTGATTTCTATAATTTATTTTCCAAAAAATAAAAATTATACTGACTCTAAGCTTTTGAATGGTATAGTGTATAATGTTACAAAAGCTTTTTATTTCACATAAATGCTGATCTTTGGATCTTTCTATTCATCAAAGAATCCTGAAACAATTTACTCAACTGTTTTAAATATTGATGACAATAATAATAATAATAATAAATGTTTCTTGAGCAGCAAATCAGCATATTATTATGATTTCTGAAGGATGTTACACTGAAGACTGGAGTAATGACGCTGAAAATTCAGCTTTGATCTCAGCAATCATTTTAAAATATATTCAAATAGAAAGCAGTTATTTTAAATAGTAAAAATATTTCACAACATTACTGCTTTTGCTG
>NW_015506087.1:113953-118449 GCF_001515645.1 Sinocyclocheilus grahami | reverse complement strand
GATATCAGAAGTGTGGGGGAGAGATATATTATATATATATATATATATATATATATATATATATATATATATATAAACATTACAATATAACGTTATATATGTAACATTTCTGTCCCCCTCACTTCTGAAATGATGGCTACGCCCCTGGATGTAAACCTCTGTAGGTGTCCTCAGTGCAGAGCTAAACAAGATGGCCTTGTAGGACATACAGGAAATATTTCATTTTTTTTTTTTTTTTATATATATATATTTGATAAACTTGTTTGCTTGAATGTTTGAGGTTTTACTTACTAATAAGATAGTTCATAGTGCCTTGGAGATGTTCTTCGACAGAGATTCGCTCCAGCTCTGCAGCACGGCCATCAGCATGGAACAATAGGAACAATATGTCACATAGCCAACAATATGTAGTATACAATGTCAGGTCTATTAGAAATAAACAAACTACAGCAGAGGTGAAATGCAGAAAAGAGAAATAATAATAAATATACAAAACATACCAAAAAAAAAAACATACAAACAAATCTTAAGATACCAAAATTCACATTTTTAGGTTTTACAGATGCATGATGATATTGTTGAAATGTATTGTGAAAAATGAATAAAGTTATTATTTAATACAGGGGTGCCCAAACTCTGTCCTGGAGGGCCGATGTCCTGCAGAGTTTAGCTCCAACCCCAATTAAACACACCTGAACCAGCTAATCAAGCTCTTATATGCATACTAGAAACTTACCAGCAGGTGTGTTGAGGCAAGTTGGAGCTAAACTCTGCAGGACCGAGTTTGGGCACCCCTGATTTAATAAGATTTCTCAGATCACCTGTGTTTAATGTATCTCTGTCAGCAGCTCCTATTACAAATTTTCTTGTAACTTCCCCTGATTTATGTTTTTTTTCTGACGCTCCTGAAATCATAGTACAATTTATCAATATCTGTTTGCAATGAAAGTTCAAAACGTGTTTGAAATAGTTTCAGCCCATTAGTTCATGTAAGTGACATCACCGATTGACCCCACAGTGCAGACTTTTAGGTTAAATTAATTAGCTTATTACTTCAATTTATTTATTGACAAAGTACCAGAAAAAACATTTACAAACTATCAAAACCGCTCATCTACACATAAACTGTGATTAAAGCTCAAACTTTCATTAATAAGTGCTCAAATCTATAGTTAGCTTACCTCTAATAGTTAGTCTCTATAGCTAGTTAACGGTTGTGATGCTAATGGTCTTTTTGAAGACACTAAACCATTCCTGTAAAGTAAAGATTCAACAGAAATGTGTCAGTTACATGTAAGAAAGTTTCAGGAACGGTTGTATGTATTATTTGTGTAACTTTAGGGACTAAATTTACCTGAAAGAAGTGAAAACAGCAGAGAGATGGACTCTCCCTACTTCTAAGCTGAGTGATACAATGTTCTTCTTCTTCTTCTTTTTCTGTTTATTGGCGGTTGGCAGACTAGCTTATTAGTGCATTACCGCCACCATCTGAACTGGAGTGTGGAGCATCGATGCATGTATATGTATCATATATGAATGTATGTCATACTAAATAATAATACTAATAGTCATAAACAAATAAATAATCATCATTATATTCTTATATAATTTCCTGTATCTTTAAGATATTTCAACAAAGCAAATCTAATATTCTTATTCCTTTTTAGCTTACTTAATATATCTTCTAGCATCATGCTTCCACCTTCTTCTATTACTTCAGCTTCTAGCATTTGTCGTTCGTTGTTATATGCTCTACAATGCAACAGTACATGCTCTACAGTTTCACAAATCCCACAATGCATGCATAATCCATTCGGATGTTTCTTAATTCTATTTAAATTTCCATTCAATGCAGTATGTCCTATTTTAATTCTTATTATTACTGATTCTTCTCGTCTTCTTAATCCCATGTCATTGTTACGTATTCCTACTTCCCTTTGAATTCTATATAAATGTCGTCCAGTCTTCTCTTTCTCCCAAAGTTTCTGCCATGCATTTATAAGAGCTTTCCTAATTATTATTTTTGCTTCTGCCTTACTAATTTTAATGTCAATTCCTATCTGATTCAAGTTCAAAGATTTCTTAGCATGCTTATCTGCCTTCTCATTTCCTTCAACTCCAACATGTGCTGGAACCCAAATAAATGAAATAAAAATGCCCTGATTTTTCATTCTATATATATACTGCAGTATTTCAAGTATGACATCTTGTCTGCAGTTAGACTGGCCTGATTGGATGCTCTTTAACGCAGCCAATGAATCTGAACATATTACTGCTTTTTTAATTCTATTTTCCTCTACCCACTGGAGAGCCATAACAATAGCTACCAACTCTGCTGTAAATACAGATAAAAAATCTGGGGTTCTTTTCTTAATAACTATTTCATAATGCGGAATAACTACTGCTATTCCTGTTTTCATAGTTTCTGGATCTTTTGAAGCATCAGTAAATATCTGTATCATATCATAATACTTCTGATCAATATATTTATTAACTCTTATTTTTATTGGATCACAATCCTGTTTCTTCACTTCATCTGTTAAATAAAGATCTACTATAGGCATTACAAACATCCACGGTGGAACTGCTGACATGTGTACTGTATTACTGAATTTTATATTTTTTACATCTATCGATTCCGCTATTTCCTCCATTTCTTGTCCAATATTCTTAATATTACTTTTTCCATATTCCCAACTTTTTAAAAATATTGCTTTGGTAGGGTGTTCATTGTTGTGCCCCATCAAAGATGCCCAATATACAATTTTCAGTTGTTTACGTCTTATTTCCAACGGCATTTCTCCCATTTCAACTTGCATGGAAGCTCTAGGGGAAGATTTAAATGCCCCACAACATATTCTCAAAGCCTGCATCTGTACTGCATCCACTTTTTTTAGTAGAGACTTACTCGCCGACCCATAAATCATACTACCATAATCTATTGCTGATCAGATAATAGCCATATATATTCCTAAGAGAACTTCTACTTGCACCCCAATCACTACCTGCTAGACATCGCATAACATTCAGCGCCTTTTTGCACTTAGTCAGCAGTTTTTCTACATGTGTATTAAAAGTCAATCTTGAGTCCAACCACACTCCAAGAAATTTTACCACTGACACCTGTTCCAGAAGCTGTCCATATAATGGTAAAATAATATTAATATTTCTCTTTTTTGTAAAACATAATATTGAATCCACTGTCGTTCTACCTTTCCGGAAGTCACTTTGATGAGGAGTAAAAAGACCTCTGTTTTCTATTACATATGTAAGCCTATTTGTAATCATTCTCTCCATAATTTTGCACATGTTTGATGTTAGAGCTATTGGTCTATAATTTGTTGCTTCTGACCTATCTTTGCCAGGCTTTCCTATAGGGATAACTATTGAATGTTTCCATACTGAAGGAAGTTTGCCCTCTGCCCATTTCTTGTTGTATAACTTCAGTAATTTAAAAAGTGCTACATCTGATAATTTTCCTATAATACATGTCAACTGTTTTGATTCTCATCTGTTCTTGAATCTCTTTAGATCGCGGCATGATGTGTTGCTCTTTAAGCATGCTTCACTTTGTCAGACAGGTTCTAGTTAAGTGATTTCTTGATTCAACAGGTCTGGCAGTAATCAGGCCTGGGTGTGGCTAGTGAAATTTAACTCCGCTTTCTAAAATAATGTGGTTAATTGCAGTTCTTTCATGATTGAACAGGAGGGGGCAATTAATTTTTCACATAGGGCCACGTAGGTTTGGACAGCTTTTTTCCCTTAATAAATGAAATCATAATTTAAAAACTGCATTTTGTATTTACTTGTATTATCTTTGTGTAATATTAAAATTTGTTTGATGATCTGAATCTTTTAAGTGTGACAAATATGCAAAAAATTTAAAAAACAGGAAGGGGGCAAAAACCTTTTCACACCACTGTAAATATTATGATTTAACTTTCTTAAATGCTTTATTCCTTTGTTGTATAACTTCTTCACACTTTTTAGTCCACCATGGAACTGACTTCCTTTTCCTAACTGTTGTTTTCTTTCCTATTATCTCTGTCGCTGTTTTATGTATAATATTACTTATTTTTTCATTATATTCTTCTATTCCATTTTCCTGGTCTTCCATTTCAATAATTCTATTACTACAAATATAACTGAATACTTCCCATTCTGCATTCTTTAATTTCCATCTTTCTAGGTTTCCTTGTTCTGCCTTTTGTATTCTAACACCAATTCTGCTTTTTACTGGATAATGATCACTCCCTACTGTTGTTTCCTTCAAAACTTTCCATGTACATATGTTTGCCATATTTTCTAATACCAATGTAAGATCTAGTACTGACTCCTGGCCATTTACAATGTTCTCCCTTGTTCCTGATCCATCATTAATACACACCAGTCCATTTTCATCCAATAATTCTTCAATTACTTTACCATTAAAATCTGTATTTTTACTACCCCATAAAGTGCTGTGACTATTAAAGTCACCACACCACACCACTTTA
>NW_015506087.1:101885-112830 GCF_001515645.1 Sinocyclocheilus grahami | reverse complement strand
TCTTATGTCCAAATATTTCTCAGCTGCTCTAATTATTATCTTAATTCTTTCTGTTCTACTTGTCGTTTGAGCCGAGCAATTAATCACCTCTGCCACGAATGTTACAAATTGAATTTTATCAACCACTAATGAATCCTCACTGATTCTTTTGACTTTGGATTTTCACGCTTGTAGATTCATTTATTTTTGGTGCCTCACTACTTTTTACTCTTTTAATAGCATCAGCATATGATATTCCTTCTGTCATCTTGACATTTTGGACTTTTATTGCCCTTTTCCTGACTTCACATCCTCCATATGCTGAGCTATGTTCTCCCCCGCAGTTACAGCATTGCAGTTTAACATTTTCTCCACACTCCCCATATTGATGTTCTCCTGCACATTTACCACACCTTTGCATACAGCAGCCACATGACCATATCTTTGGCAGTTAAAGCATCTCAATGGCGGTGCTACATATTCCTACACTGTAGCTCATAAACCCAACCATCACTCTTGTTGGCAATACTTCTTCTTCGAACTGGATCATTACAGACAAACTGTCTTTCCTCACCCCATCCCTTGTATACTGCATCCGTTTGACTTTGCAAACCTTTGCTCCAGTTAAGCTCTTTTTAATCTCATCCTCTGCTACTTCTGTTGGAATTCCATATATGACCTTTAGTTGTTCTCCTCTCTTCCCATTTTGAGCATTTTACAGAATTACTTGCCAGTGTTTTTAATCGCAATGCTTTTTCTCTCTGCTTTTCATCTCTGCATATTAGCATTATATTTCCGTCACGTAGTGTTTTTGCATGCTTAATGTTCCCTAGTTTCATTTTGAGTGCTTCCGTTATCTTTAATGGGTTCTTTGATCCAGGCACTTCAAATTTAATGATAACCTTATGTTCTTCCTTCCTTTCCATGATTCTTCGACTACTTTCCTCATTATCACTATCCGTATTATGTTGATGTACTTTCTTCTTTTTCCTATTTACTAGGTTCCACTCCATTTCAGTCCTACCTCCCTCACCAGCTTCTTCCATCCATTCCTCCTGTTCACTTCCTGATCCATCATCACTTCCTACCATCTCAGCTCCAGTCACAGTTCAGTGCTGCCAACCCGTAATACAATGTTAACGCACCGTTTCCATGATAAAGCCGCCTTTCCACTGCACGCGACATTTGGACACGACTGTCGGAATTCGCCCCCTAGTGGCAGTAGCACGGAAATTTCATTATCATCGTACACGGCAACATGGGAGAGAAGCTTATCCTTGCCGTCTCAGAAACCCCCATTTTGTATGATACTTCTCTAGCATCATACAGAGACTTTAATAGGAAAAATTAGGCTTGGAAGAGAGTTAGCGAGATTGTCGGTTTGTCAGGTGTGTTTTGTTTGCCAAATTTACTGAATGTATGCAAATCCTTGTCGTGCCTTAATTAGCGATCTAGCCATGTATTTCCATGCAGTTATTATTCCGCATTTTACAAATTTGAGAAAAATTTGTTTAGAGAACTGCAATTGTATTATTTATTTGAAAGAATGAAAAGAGCAGTTTCATGTCTATCCTGTATTGTTCAACTGGTGGAGGTTGATGTGGGATTTAAGAAGTAGTTAGTAATGCAATACATTTTAGTGATTTAGTAATTATAGTAATCTAATTACACTGTTTTTTAGAGTAATTTACCCAACACTGAAATGACATATCAAAGAATAGTATGTCTAAGTTAACATGATTTACAAAGTTATGTAATTGTTTTTAAACTTAACAGTGGATGAGTGTTAAACAAGTACACAGAATAGTGTGGGTATATATACATATTTTTGGGCTAACAACCTGAAGGATCTCATTAAATGCCTATCGTGAGACCCGAAAATACTCACGGAAATCTTCCCTGTTAAGGCGCAGCTCTTGCACTAAACGGTAATACTCGCCAAGATGTTTCCTCCGAAGCCAGGTAGTGTTGTACCCACACTGATTTGCGGTATTTCTTTAGAGCCTTTATCCTCCGTACATTCACCATGGTGAAATGAATTGAATGCCAACAATAAACAGCTATGCATAGGACAAATGACCGCCAATAATTTTGGAGGGAAAATAAAGACAACATTAAAAATAATAAAATATAAAATCAAATAAATAATTTATTATTCACCAATAATCATGCAATTTTTAAAAGTTTTAAAACAAAATAAAATGTGATAAAAATAATTATAATTCTCAACTTGCACACACTGATTTGATTGGACAACTTTGGAATACATCACATCCGGTCGGCGTGTCGCATAAGGTGTAGTCGCTCAAGTTCAAATATTTGAACGCATCCGAAATCGGATCCGAAAATTCCGCATTCGCAGATGGTCGGCACCCCACGCAGCCCCTGTACGACTCTCCATTGGAAATTAATGACTCCGCTCCAGTTTAAATGTGATTTGAATGCTCAACGCGCCCGCCCATTAAAACACATCAAAGTTACGATTTACATAAATCATGGGCGTCGGACTCAGAACCATATACATAATAAATACTTAGACGCCTCATTGGCCGCTCGACCGCATGATAACGTCGCCGCCATATTGGTGAAGGCAACTCTCATATCGGTACAGGCGAAAACTGACTCGTCGGTAGTTTGGGCATCTACAAACCGTCGCACAATAATAAAAACAGATCTCGGGGTATTATCTTTCACAGGTAAGACTGAACAGTTGTTTCTGTATGTTTTTTGGTCATTTTTAGCTTTATGTTGACAGCTTAATTAGCCACCAGTGTCAGACTATTAATAGCTAGCGATATCTGTGAAAGCTGAGACTTTATATGAAATCAAAGTTTAAATGAATTCTTAGGTTTTAACTTTATATTGTAGTTTATATCATAAAGTAAATTGTGTTATGAGCACAATATGTACAGTGAGCACTTTGACAAGACAATGCCAGACTGTCAGGATTAGGGATGGAGCTAAATCATCTCTCTTTAATTTCACTAACGTTACTTATTTACAAAGAGTAAGTTTATCATCACTTGATTATAAGGATTTCATAGCTGATCATAAATCTGTGGACTTATTACATATATTTTTTCTTTTTAGCCAATTGCAAACAGGACAACGCAAGTCTTGAGGAAAGCTGAAGAAAGCCTGTTGTCTGCATTTCCAAGAGAGTAGGCTATACTTCCACAGCCTAATGTTGTATTAGTACTTGTTAAAACCCAGAATAGCCCTGAATGAATGACCAGAATTACCATGGTCATATTCAAACCACACACTCTCTCTCCCCCCCTTACTTGTTTCTTACTTTGTCTAATAATTATTACACAATACTATTATAAAACTACATTTCATGATTATTTATTTTACTTTATAATTTACTATTAATGTATTCTTCATTATTGTCTATTCTGTAGTATTCCACCCTTGATATTACATATTCTACTTGCTATTATTCATCTATTGTTATTCATTTATTTATTATGGTATTATACATATAATTTATGCTATTATAAATCTATTATATAGTTGTACTCGCTTTTTATATTATTCACTTTACTACAACTTGTACTACATATACTTTTTAATATTACATATCACTTTTACTGTGCACTGTATTGTAAGGATAAAAGAAACTAAAATACATTGATCTCCTGAGAAACAAACAATACACTGGCATCTTCAAGACACCCCACAGAGGGGTGGTGCAGGAAACACCTCTCTCACATATGCATCGGTGCCTCATCTCCTCCCTCCACTGGAAGCAGTAATTCAGATCTGACCGATGACACTCAGTTTCATGTGACATCTGGAATTAAAATCACAATACATGATGATGATGCAGTCAAAATAATTCCACATGTCTGAACGTGAAACTGATGAGAAGTTCAAAATTAACTGTGGTTCTCTCTGTATTTGATTCTGTCTCAGGCTGACCACTGCAATTCCTTGGAGGACAGATACCAGGAAGGCGCCTGATCCCATCAGCACCAAGCCAAGACAGCAGAATTGTTAGACCATAACCTGAAACGCGGGAGATGGGTGCGAAGACACTTGAAGGGGCCAGTCACACCTCAAAGAAGAACATTACTACACAAATATCTATATGGCCTCTCGGATTAGCACCGGAACTAAATTTTTGCAACACAGATTGCTATAGATTAGACTCCGCCCATCTCCCAGACCTTACAGTATTAGTGCATAATATTTTAAGTTTTACTGTATCCATAAAGGATTATCAGTTGCATTTGTTATTGTTTGTTGTGGAGTTTATCTGTATAGAGTGCTATCAAAATAAAAAGCAGACTACCAAAAGTGTCACTTTTTGATTTGTATTCGCTGGTTTTATTAAATTTTCTCAATGATGGTAAATTATTAGTGCTTAGCCTATATGTATTATTTAGATTTTCTTCCAGTATTTCAAAGGTAATGAGCTGTGTTCTGACCTGAAGCACAAGAAAAGCTCAAATGTTGGAGTTGAAGACAGAGAAAGCAAGGAAACAACTTAATTTAATTTAATGTACATTCAAATTACAAAACATGTCACAGTTATACTACATTAACATTAGAGTTGCAAACCGAAAAAATCAACAAGTGAGACAAGTGTATTTTCACAATTTCTTACGAAAATTTATAATTTTCCAAACCTAATTAAATAACTGGAGGCAGAGTTATTTTTAACTCCATGTAGATCACAAACCTCTGAAATCGGTTGATAAACGTAAACGTTATGGTGTTTTTATCCAGAAAAAAAACGCTGATCCCCTATGGGATTACATTTGTGTCAATTAAAATGAATGTAATTTTTCAAGAAACTTAAGAAAATATAAATTGAATCTGAATAAAATGTATTTGAAACTGAAAAAAATGTAATGCAGGCAAAATCTTTGACTTCGTTTTTAATACACTGCATGTTTTCTCTTCTTTCATTCGCTGAGCTGTACTTACAAATGCGCTTCCGGAGTTTTCATTTACACTTCTAAAGCTTTCGTTTAGGCTTCTGAAGTTTTCGTTCGCCATTCTGATCACAAATCTCTCGTGGGGGCGGGGCTGGCAGCAGTGTGGTCTCATTGGCTACTGAGTTTTTGATTGACAGCTTCTTGACCTGGAAGTGAAGGCGTCAGTGACAGTGTTGCCTTGCCAGTGTGGATGTGTTAGCGGCTTCCCATTTCATTTTAATGATATAAAAATATATATCAATATTTTATTATTATTATTATTATTTTATCAGTATTTATCTGCTGCTACACTACATTGTTGAGATGATTCCATTATCATTATCATCAATCATCGTTGTTATCAGGATACTTGTAAGTTTTCTTGATTTAACCCAATCATTACAGGACCTGGTTATCTACACACAGTTACAGTCTTCAGTTGGATCATATTTGCTTCGATTAGTTCATATTTTCCCCCAGCACATAATGTACTGTATCGGACGATGACCGATGCCATTTTACAAGCGCGCTGTCAATCACTGCACTGTCTACCAATTTAAAGCCTTTTTACCATGCTTTTTCTGTGTCCAGATTTGACTAATAATAATGCAAAAATTGTCAGTTCAGCTGAATATTTTGGGGTATTTCAGGCAAATCCTAATACATGCAAATAATTATGACTGAAAATAGTTTCCAGTAACTAGGGTATACAGCCATCTAATGGTTACACAAGGGTATTACCTTTCTTAATTTCCAGGGAGCGGAGCAACTTTTCCATAAACAAACTTCTGATGCTGACCCAGAGGATGTAGTGGTAGTACCAGAGATCCATTGCCCCCATCAGACAAGATTCTTACTTTGTTCAGACACCTCACCTTTGAATGACTGGGATCTTGATCTTCAGACACCTGATATTATGCAAATATTTTAATTTCTTTGGAGCTCTAGATTAAAACAAACACAGTTCACAAGTACACAAGAGGTTGCACTTTATTCGTATTAGTCTATGCTGATCTTGGATTAGCAAACCAACAGCATATGATTGCTAAGGAGATAGTTCACTCAAAAATAAAAATTCTCTCATCTTTTACTCACCCTCATGTTGTCCCAAATGCATATTACTTTCTTTCGACTGGACAGGTAAACACCAATTAAGATTTTTAGGCAAATAATCCATCTCTGTGACTCCTAAAGATGCTTTAAAAACCACACACAGCTACCGTGACAGTAATCCATCTGACCTTAATGGTTGAATCAGTATATTTTGAAGTGAAACAACAGATAAGAACAACACTAATAATTTAAACTTTTGACTATTAACAATCACTTCCAATCAACTGTCATACGTGCATGGGCTACAATTGACCTGTGTTATGTGGATTCCCAGAGATGGATTATTTTCTTAAAAATCTTTGTGTTTATGTCAAGAAAGAAAAGTCATACACATCTGGAATGTCATGAAGGTGAGTAAATTAGAGAATTTTCATTTTTTGGGGTGGAATATTCCTGTAAAGACTGATATTGCACTCCATTACATAACATACACATTCACTGTTTTGTAACTTATACTGTAACAGGAACTGTTGAAAGGATCATTGCAGTTTAAAACATATTATGAATTGTGAACATTCTGTATATTATGTTCTTGTGCATTTTGTGTAGTAATGTAAATTGTGAGAATACTGTGCATTACATGTATACTATGCAGTTAGTGGATTCTGGTCTTTCCTGTCACAACATAATTGCATCCAAGACTTTCACTTTGATACTTGTGTTTATGCTATAGTGACAATAAAGAATTTACATTTTATCACACATATATGATATTTCAAATGTAACGGCACAACCTAATTAGACCCTACAATGCAAAAGAATCATGAGCAATAAACAAATATCCTACAAGAACATTGGACATTATACAATATTTCCAGTATTATATACAGTACTTTAATAATTAAACCTCAATATGACCTTCTTTTTCTCTCGCGTTTGATTCCTCGCGCTCCTAAAAGCTTATGTGGACAGAGTAGTAGCAACAGATAAATACAGATTGAATTCAAAAACAAAACTCCTAACTTTATATCATTCAAATGAAATTGGAAGCTGCTAAGAGACGCTCACATTCCACACTGGCAAGGCAACATCGACGCCTTCACTTCCAGGTCAAGAAGCTGTCAATCAAAAACTCAGTAGCCAATGAGAACACACTGCTGCTAGCCCCGCCCCTACGAGAGATTTGTGTCAGAATGGCGAACGAAATCTTCAGAAACGTAACCGAAAACTTCAGAAGCGTAAACGAAAGCTTTAGAAGTGTAAATGAAAACTCCGGAAGCGCATTTGTAAGCACAGCTCAGCTAATGAAAGAAGAGAAAACATGCAGTGTATTAAAAACGAAGTCAAAGATTTTGCCTGCATTAAATTTTTTTTCAGTTTCAAAGGCATTTTATTCAGTTTCAATTTATATTTTCTTAAGTTTCTTGAAAAATTACATTCATTTTAATTGACATAAATGTAATCCCATACTCCCCCGTTTACCTCTTTATTTTTAAGGCAGTCTTGCCTTCACAAATATGGTGGAGGCCTTGAGTATCGCAGCAACGGCTCAAAGCAGCCAATGAGGCGATTAGGTATTTATTATGTCTATGCTCGGAACCATTGAATGAGGGTGGGACAGGACCCACCCACTTTTGAAGACCAATGATATTGGACCCACCCACTTTTACTGTCTCTAATTCACCGAAAATATGCACACTTTTCAGAGCGCCGTCTGTCAAATCCATTCCACATGACGAATGTCCTAATAAATTAAACTCCATTTAGCTACAGCCTTGAATTCCATGCTGCTGCTTCCTCAAATCTATTCCACTCGGCTCATTCAGAGTCCATATAAATGAAACTCCATTCCGTGTTTTCACTACTCGCGCCTGCTGCGCTCCCGCCACACAGCAAAGTAAACAAAGCATCAGCATCTGCTGCTCAGATACACCTAACCCTACCTGTTACTTTATATCAACTTTTCGATTATTTTCTTTATTTTTATTGAAAACAAAAGCCTTTCTGATGTGATATGATATGTAAAAAGGAAGAGCAATTTCGGCAAAAGGCGGACGCGAACTCGTGTCGCTCACATCAAAAACACTACGCAACCCGCGTTACCACTGAAAACATTGCTGAGCAACCGTCTTTTGTAATGTTGTCAAGGTAGTGAGTGGAGGTGAAATAAATAGCCGCTGCTAATCAGGCGGCCTATTCGCACTTTGTGTAAATAGACACTGTTAATTAAAAGTCACCACACTACAGAATATTACGGAAGTTCTAATATTGTGACAACCGGAGCCGGAGTTACTTTTCTCTGTGTACGGGTATGACATGACACACACGGGCGAATGAGGTATGTGTGCAATAGAGAATGAGGAGTTACGTCATGATCTTTTCTCTCCGCATTGCATTTCGGGAAGGCGCCGCCATATTAGCAGGATACGCTATCTGTTCCCATGGTTACTTCTTATTCTCTATAAGGATAAATGCTTATCTTTTGTTTTGTTTTTGCCTTTAAGTTAAACAACCATTCATTCTTCATTGTATCGTTTGCAGGGAAGAGAAGCTATTTTATCGCACTGCATGATATGCACTGCATTTCTCTCTTAGGTTTTGTAGAATTTCATTCACAGTGTTTACCCGATTAGCGTGAAAACAGCCCGCTGGACGCTCGCTGCTGCCTCAGTCATCATACGGTACATTATCCAAATAAAAGTGTGTGTTCAACAAGCTAACAGAAGTTGATCCATTTCTTTGTTGGAAACTTTTAAATGACAAAGTATATTGCTGTCATTATAAATATTAATTTTTCCACTGCCACGGAGGAGAATCACAGATTGTGGGTCACATTCAGCGAACAGTCACTAACTCGCTGTACTTTTTATATTTATTTCAACAAATGACAAGCAAAATCAAATCCCTAGGAGCTTGGGGAAAGTTTTGTAGCATTTTCAAATGCTGGTTTAATGTGCTAAGACAGTGATGCTAAAAGACACGCAGATGAGCTAGAATATTAACGCGACATGTTTAAATGTAAAGCGTTTTCCTCTCTTTAGAAAACTGTAATCTAGAACTCTTCTGGATTAAGACAGCGATTTCTAAAGTTCATATTTTGGGCTCATCTGTTTTTCCACACATATTGGAATACTAATGCTTTCTTAGTAAGATGTGTGTACAGAATGTGGTCTTTAAATATCACTGTCTCGGTGCATTAATCTCGTTCTTTATATGAGAGGAAAATGCTTAAAAACACACAGCAATGTGATTCTTTTATTGAGTGAGAGTCAGTGGGTTTAATCAGTGACATTAACAAATTTACTATTCGGTGTCTTCTCCGCGACCTCCTTCCCTTGGTGTTTTTACACAGAAAAGGCAAAAAAACATTGCATTGTCCAGTTTTCTCTCAGAACGATGGTCTGAGTTACTATTGCAATTATCGATGCAGTATGAATGACATACACCGGTGACATTTTTCACAATCACGACAAACAATCAAATACTGCTCTAAACTCAATAGCGGAAAGGCAGCGGTATCCTGCAAGTATGGCGGATAAACAAAGCAGTTTCCCAGAAAACGCGGCGTTACGTCACATTCTCATTCCTAATGGTTTATCCTCTATGCCCCGCCTTTCTGAAACGCGTCGATTTTTACAAAGCTCATTGGTCTGAAAAGCAAGGTGTGCTGTGATTGGCCAGCTATCCAGTGCGTTATGATTGGCCAAATATCTCAAGTGTGTGACGGAAATGTTACGCCCCAACCATACTGTGATGATGCCCTGTCAGGCCGGAGCGATGATTCAAAAACATGAAAACCCATTATAACCGAGGCATTCATTTCATCCAGTGGGGACATAATTATGGATTATAATGACTTCTGTCTTTTTACGCGTTGCATCGCGCCGCGTAAACATAAAACCATGTCTGCATTTGTGATTGGAGAAATGACAAACAGCAAGCCCTACCCTACTCTACACTGCCCAAAAACCTCGCTTTAAATATAAAAAACATAAAATATAAAAACTCTTTAAATATAAAAAACGTACTTACACATCATGACGTAGATATGTGGGGGCGTGTTAGAACGTCTCAGGTTACTTATGTAACCATGGTTCCCTGAGTAGGGAACGAGACACTGCGTCCTCTAGGGGTCGCTATGGGGAACGCCTCGTCGTGACCCGTGTCTGAAGCATACATTGAAAAAACACCAACGCGTTGGACGGCGACAGCCATGACATCACTACCGGTGCGATTATAGTATAAATAGGCGCCGGGAGCACACATCATTCACTTCTTCGTCTGAAGCTTGCGTCCGCAGCATGGCAAGAAACCTAGAGGACGCAGTGTCTCGTTCCCTACCCAGGGAACCATGGTTACATAAGTAACCTGAGACGTTCTCTTTCATGGGAACTTCGAACTGCGTCCTCTAGGGGTCGCTACGTGGAACTGTATACCAACACCACCATGCTGAGGGGAGTGCATGCCAGGCGAGCACTAAGTACCAACTCTACCATATTGCTATGGGAGTCGCCCCTGGGACGTTTGTCGACGGCTGTCAGTGACGTTACTCCCTACGGCCAAAGGCCTAGGCTACATACCCCAAAATACTTACCTGTTAGGGCCAGACTCCTGGGCCCGGGGTAGAGCTCAAGGCTTGGAATCAGGAATAGATTCCTTTAAGGGAATACAACCAAGAGCCTAGAAGCATACTAGTCTTGGCCTGTCACACAGGGGCTACCGCACGTTTCTCTTTGTATGTGCTGAAGGAACTGTCTCAACAGACCCCTAAGTAGCAACACCCTGTTAAGTAGGTATCCAGAGGATACATAGGACCACTCAGAAAGAGCACGAAGTTATTGCACGTAGCTCTTACCGTACAGGATTTTAGAAAAGTGGGCGAAACATAATGTACACACTTACCACTTATGTGGATTTTAGAAAGTGGGCAAAGCATAACGTGCACACTTACCACTTATGTGGATTTTAGAAAGTGGGCAAAGCATAAC
>NW_015506087.1:77278-101511 GCF_001515645.1 Sinocyclocheilus grahami | reverse complement strand
ACCTACAGCATGTTCCAATGGTGGAACAGCTAGCAGTTATTCAGCTGAGGGAGCAACACACCCAGTTCTCATTTCGAGAAGGGGGCTCGACCTGCAGCATTTTCCAATGCTGGAACGGCTAGCAGTAGTTTACCTTGGCTGAGGGAGCACAAACCCAGCTCTCAACGAGAGGGGGCTCGACCTGCAGCATGATTGTAAAATCAGAAGGGTAAGCATACTGCAAGCTAGCCAAACACTCAGCGCATCAGGGAGGCAGAGGAAGGGCCTAATTCACCTGATGCTGCTGGTTCCAGGTGCTCTGGAGAAACAGAGAACTCAAACTTCTCATGTGAGAGGAGAACTCCGAATTCAGAGGAATAACGTTGCTCATTCCAGGTAACCCACTTATGTGGATTTTAGAAAAGTGGGCAAAGCATAACGTGCACACTTACCACTTATGTGGATTTGTAGAAAAGTGTGCAAAGCTCAACGTGTGCACTTACCATAGTATTTGGTTGACGTCATGGCTGTCGCCGGCCAACGAGTTGGTGTTTTTTCAATGTATGCTTCAGACACGGGTCACGACGAGGTGTTCCCCATAGCGACCCCTAGAGGACGCAGTTCGAAGTTCCCATGAAATGGAACGAGCCGTTTTAGGTAGGCATGGCTGATTCTTAACTTTTATAAAGAATATCTCTTTGGATTTGAGACTTTAGTCTTTGCAACTTTACAGATCTTCTTTATGCTCCAAGAGCTTGTAACACTCCAAAGAGAAAGGAAAAATTGAAATCGCATCATATGACCCCTTTAAGTGGATTGTAGGCCTACATCAAACTGTAAATTGAATGAGAATATGAAAGCAGTGAATGCAGTGAACATTGTTTGAAGTCAGTTTATATATACAGGGGCATAATTTCCACTGAGGACAGGGGGGACATGTCCCCCCCACTTTTCAAAATCACATTTGTGCCCCCCCACTTTCAAATTAGTTTGTTATGATTTTTTAAACCGCACGCCGTCATCGCCACGGAGGAGCAGGACCGCGCAGGGCACAGACCAGGAACGTCATGTGCACACTCTAAAAATAGCTCACGAAAAGTTCTAATCAGCCGGTATCGCTGTTGCGGCACAGTCAGCGATGAAACGCCAGAAGCGGCAACAGATGACTTTAATGTCATCATGGATGAAAAGAAAGAAAGGAGATGTGAGTTGGTTGATTCAGTAAATTAGCTCAGGTCAGGATAATCATATTTTCTGTCTACAGCTTGTTAATGTTAGCCTACGTTGACTGAGCTAACGTTAACATACACTGTTGCTAGGTAACAGACTGTTGTTAGCTAAATATTTAATGTAGAACGGTGGTTCCCAAACTTGGGTACGTAAGGCGACAAAAGGGGTACGCAAACAAAATGCTGAGTTTTGCGGTGTTTCGTGAACGAATCGTTTGCGAAAGTCATTGATTCAATGATTCATTTATAAATACAGCCACTTGCTTAGTTACTGAATTAACAAATTTGACTCGATGGCTCACGCATTAAGACAGTGACTTACCGCCACCAACTGGCGGTTTTAGTATTTAAAATAATAAATTTTCACTTTTTTATCATCATTGCATATTAATCTATTGAACTTTTTTTAACATTAATATTCTATTTATAAAGATAAAAATGCATTGGAAAGTCAATTTAGGGGGCAAATATTGTCCTTTAATGGAAAAGGTGCAGTCTAAGTGGAAGAGAGGGGGTAGGCCTAAGCAGAAATGCCTCAGGGGTACTCCACTCTAAAAAGTCTGGGAACCACTGATGTAGAACATTGTCCTTTATATTTTCAGGTACAGCGGTTAGTTTGAAATAAAAGTTTGTTTAACAGTGGAAATTGAGTCTCACATTATTTAAACATTATTCAAAACATTAATGGTGAACATTTTCGACTTTATAAAATGATTCTCTCAAGTCTTGGCGATTAAACAATAAAGAAAGTAAGACATCTTTTTATTTTACATAGTTTAGTAGCCTACTATTCTTTTTGGCAGAATTGATCATTAATCAACTTAATTATTTCCTGGATTTTGTATCACCATAATCCCTAAATGAATGTACATGCAGGAAATGGGATTCAAATCGAAAACATTTTCCCCCATTTCGTGTCCCCCCCACTTCTCAAACCAAAGTTACACCCTTGCATATATATATATATATATACACACACACACACACAGTGGGTACGGAAAGTATTCAGACCCCCTTAAATTTTTCACTCTGTTATATTGCCATCCATTTGCTAAAACATGTGATATTTCAGTTTTTCTTTTTTAATAAATCTGCAAAAATGTCAACAATTCTGTGTTTTTCTGTCAATATGGGGTGCTGTGTGTACATTAATGAGGAAAAAAATTTACTTAAATGATTTTAGCAAATGGCTGCAATATAACAAAGAGTGAAAAATTTAAGGGGGTCTGAATACTTTCCATACCCACTGTATATTGTTACAAACCAGTCTTTAGTCTAGGGGTCACAGAGTGGAAGTAACAAAGGTAAAACGGATGTTTAAATAAATAAACAAGCAATGAGGAGACTCCGTTTCCTCTATCCCAGCTTCTATCACTTTCACTACAGACGTTATTAATAAAGGTTCACCACTAAACCCCTCTGTGTAACACTGTTCCACAAAAGCAAACCCGAATGCCTGAAATACATTTAAGAGTTTTAGGAGTTACATTTTAGAGTTTTATTAAGGGTTTAGAAGTAAACCTGAAAATAATACCAACATGTAGCAAATATACAAATGTATTGACAATTAAACAACTTAAATAACCAAAGCGTCGTGAGAGAGCAAAGGCCAAAATAACAAACAAAAACAGTCTAACTAAGGGTTAAGCAAAAATAACTTCCCTGACAACAGAAAACAAAACACAATCTTACCTCTCTCCCTAACTAAAGTAAAAACAGGAGAAAAAAAGTGAAGTAGGGGATAAACCCAAATAAATCGGCGCCCATCTCCCTACACGGTTTTACAGAGTTAGACTCACGCCGAGTCTCCACAGTAACGTCGATGTACCCACACATTAGGTTTACATTTCACAGATTGCTTAACAGCAAAAAGAAAACACAATCACATAGCTGGGATAGCGGATCAGGGACTCCTCCTCAGTAATGCTTCCCCAGCAAACAGGGGACATCCCCCGGACGTTCGTGTTTAACTTGCGAATAAGCCCTACGGTAGTTTTTCCAGAGATTGCCCCTTGGAAGATTGCATGGCCTGAGGTAGACTGGTTTGTGCTTAAGGAGAAAAAGAAAGCAAAGGAAGAAATTAATTTGAAAAATGTATTTAACAATCGAGTAGGAGGTAATTATAGTGAATTCATACAAATTCATACAGATGGTGCTAAAAAAACAGAGACAGGAAAAACATGGTTTGGGGTGGCAATTCCGGGAGAAGAAATAGAAATTAGTAAAAGAACATCTAATAAGTTAGGGGTATATACAGTAGAGATGATGACAATTTTAATTGCTTTGCAATGGGTGGAAAGGGAAGGGCAGGGAAAGGTTTTGATATGCTCTGACTCTTTATCAGTTTTAGTGAGTTTAAAGTAATTCCATTCAAAAGCTCGGCAAGACATCCTGTATGAAGTGCTTCAATTAAACACAAGAATAGTTAATAAGGGATATCAGGTAAGATATATGTGGGTCCCAGCACATGTTGGGATTAGGGGTAATGAGATGGCGGACAGGCTGGCTAAAAGGGCACTAACAAAAGAGAACATAGAAATGCAGATTGATGTAAGTAAAGCAGAGGTTAAATGCATAGTATGGGAGAAAATCAATAAAAGGTGGCAAGAGAGGTGGGAAAGAGAGGAGAAAGGGAGGCATTTATATCAAATTCAGAGAAATGTTAAAGAGGAAATGGTGGAAATTGGAAATAGGAAATAGGAGAGAACAGGGCTGCACGATAAATCGAAATGGAATCAAGATCGCGATTCAACAGAAGCTGCGATTGTCATGCGTATCTTTCAGTAAGGCACGGTTCTGTGATCAGCAGTAAATCTTAATCCAAAGGCCAGAGTGAGCTCTCACGCTGAAACTCCAAATATGCCTCGCAGAAGAAACCCAGAAAATGCCTATCGCTGCAGCTGAATAAACAGAAGATTCAACTGCTTTCATTAATCAACGTGACTAATAAACTCACGACTACAGCAATATACAGTTTATCTGAGTTCTTATTATTATAATTTTCATTAAAATAAAGTATATTTATAATGCAATGCCTTTATACTGCTTAAATACTATGAAATATGTTGCGTGCCTTATTCTGCGTAAGAAGCCACATCATCTCACAGAAGGATTTATTTCAAACGCTCGACTGACGTTATGATGCGAGTTTGGAGTAAAAATATGTTATTAAATGGGGTATTTTCACATGCTTTCAGATGGAGCAGCATTTACTTCACAGAGCCGTAGTTCACTGAGAAGCTATGCAAACAGCTGTCATTATCGCGAACGATTTCTTCGATTTCAGAATTGCGCAATAAAATCGTCTGTGATTTTTTTGCGTAACTTGTCAGTGAACTACGGCTATGTGTAGTAAATTCTGCTCCATCTGAAAGCCCGTGATGATGATTTCCTGCTGATTACAGAACCGGCATTACTATCAAAATGCGTATGACAATCACATTTGATTAATCGTGCAGCCCTAGGAGAGAAGATGCGGTGATGACTAGGTTAAGGTTGGGACATTGTTCACTGAATAAAACACTAAAGATGATAGGGAAGCACCAGACAGGGTTGTGTGAGGGATGTCGAGAAGAGGAATCAGTGGAGCACATAATCATGACTTGTAAGAGATATGAAACACAGAGGCAGGTAATGAAGAATAAACTAAGGGAGATTGGGGTGCAGGAGATCACATTACAAGGGTTACTAAGTACAGTAAATAGGGCACAGAGTAGAATATTGATTCCTTTATTAAGGGAATCGGGGGTTTTAGGCAGGATTTGATGTGTGGTGTGTGTGTGGATATTAATGTGAGGGATACAATGTGAGTGATGGGTAAGTTTTAGTTGGAAAAGGGAATAGATAACCTATTATCTGATCCACACTCCGGAGCAGAAGAGGGCGGTAATGCACCAAGAAGATGGATGCCAACCGCCGTTAAATTTGAAAGAAGAAGAAGAAGAAGAAGAAGAAGAAGAAGAACATTCGAGTTTTCCTGTCAGTTACAATCTCCAATTGTAATCCACAAGATAAATGTCGAATGGCTGTGATTGGTGCTGAATAAGGTATGGCTGTGCCCCGTCTATTTCAGAAAACTCGATGCATGTTCGACTTCGGCTGCGGCTTGATTTAACCAATCGGCGAGAGGAGTTGGTCGGACACTTTCTGCTTCCCGTAGTGGCGCTTGCACAATATTCGCATACATTACCATAAATGAGGTGGATTTATTGCATATAAGATGTTTTTCTTCTTTTCATGTAACAACAGAAACACATTTAATTCAATATTTTAGGCACTTCTTTATACAGTACCTGTATATAAAATAAAGTTCAACATAAACCTTTACTATTTAAACACATAAAGTGAAGTCTATATTTACATGAAGAGCTTTTACTGTTATAAAAGCTCATTTGTTAGCATTAGCATATTTGAAGGTTTTAAAATAAAGCTACAGTTGCTGCAGTTTGTAGCATGATTGCATTTCTCAAGGTTATGAAATCAGTATTTCGAAAGGGGCGGTGTATTTGGGGGTCGTTTGCACCAACGATTTACGAGCTGGAACTTGGGAAAGAAAAGGTCAGCACGGTTTAAAAAAAAAAAAAAAAAAATTTATGGTTTTGAATGAAGTCAATAAGAGTTTATTTGATGAAAAATGCTAAATAACTTTTATATATAAGAAACATTTCTTATTATTATTAGATATTTGTTAACAGAAAGATTGAAATATAAATATGAAATGGAAAATAGAAATGTTAATTTTGAAAGTATTTAAAATATTATTTTTATTAACATTATTGATGTCTTTACCGTCATTTTAGTAAGGGAATAGGATAATGGTAGGGGGCATTGGCCAAAAAATATTTGAGAACCACCACATTACATAGTGGATGTTGTAACACACGTGGTCGATTGTTGGTCCGATGACAGCATAAACGCAAGCGCAGTAGTGCAGCCGATAAACTACTTTTGTTTTGTATGGATTTTTAGTGCTCACATTGTTAACAAATGTCAATAGTTTGTTTGGATACTGACATGCAAAATGTTAATGCATGAGACTTGAGAGCCCTGTTCAGAAGCCTGTGCAAAATTTGTTCCCTTTCGATACTACACTCGTACTGCGTCTTCCTTAAGATGCTATGGGAAAAAGCCTTTTTACCTCCAGAACTGAAGCCTTTTTTCAATCACACAGTGAAACTCATAATTCATGCAGTGTATTAAAAACGAACCAATGGCTCGGCAGTGGAGCTGCATGAGGCTATGGGGACGAAGCCCGCCAGAATGGGCAGGGCATCTGGCTATTCATGGGTTTCAGTCACGTGACTTTTTTTGTTGCGGCCGCCATCTTTAGGACCTTGCGTAGCCTCTCCTTGGTGATCAGAAACCAAAATAACACTTAAACAACAACAGAAAACAATGGTATTTAAAAAAATAGACACTTTAGGATTAGATCCTTATTTTCTGTCAAGCGAACTGACTAAAGTCTAGGGAAAACTGACGTTTGCTGGCTATTTACATCTACCTCATACACAATCCCTCTCCGTACACTCGGGCCATTTTCAGTTAAATTTTCACCTGTTAAGAGACTTGTCCATCGGACCGGTTACATCTGCAGCACCCGGCCTGGATGCTTGCGTACTCACTTTCAGATTCTGGGCCGAATCAACCGGACCAGATGCGACAGCCGTAACTTGCCGACACTGCGGCATCTAAGCCGGACTCGGCCCGTTGCGCAACACGCCAGACTTAGCACAGTTGCATTTATATATCTACTGTACTGTTCATTAATATTTCATTTAAAATTAATAACGTTACCTAAACAAAACGTTTACTTTAATTTTAATTATATAGATTATAATACATAAATAACATGACTTAACAAATCTATAAACATCTCATTATTATGAAAGCAATTTTAAAGTCCATTAAATAACTAGCTTGACCAAGCTGGCATGAGGAAAATGTATTTACAAAACAATTTATTTACAAAATCATGCAATTACAGCATGTAAGTCTGCTTACATTTAGTAACTGTAAAAGCAGGGCACAGCTACTGCATATGATCTCAGACATATTGATGCATATACATTTTATTGCAGCAGTAACGTTACATTGCCATCGTAAGAATCACTGCAACTATCTTATTTAGTTACATTTAATCTAATTTATGAGATTATTTTAAAAGAACGTTCTTCTACAGAATTATAATAGTAATAGTACAAACAGGTCCTCTTCACTCTAACATCTTTGAAGTAATTACATTCAGTTACATTCATAAAAATAAGAATGTGGAAACTAAAACTACAAACCTTTCTCCTTGTGTGCGCTGGACCGTCATCATCCTCCTCTTCTTCATCTGTTTGTGCAGTGCAGCGTAAGTTTAGTGCAGCGTAAACATTCTAGACTCACATAACTGTACTTAAATCAAAGATCAAAACATCTCGTTGATTTATTAGATTTAGGTGGAGCATAACGAAAGTTTTCTGGCAAATCAGCAGTCACGCACGCAAATTTAACCTTTTGCAAGATTCATTAAGAACTTGCTAACTAAAATGTAAACACGCATCTATGCTTACGAGAAATATTTAATCAAAAGAATCCCATACATCCAATAATCCAGTAAATAATCCATTGTCATTTGCCCAGAGCACAGCACAGCAGACAGACGGAATTGCAATTCGGTCCTACAAATGGCGGCCGCATCACTGTGTGACGTCACATGAAACCCATGAATATAAGCGGGCGTTCGCCACGGGATTCTCAGATTGACATGCCTAGCAGCTGGACTGAGACCCCCCTGCTCGGCTGCTCGGCTCTCTTTGTGCCTCAGCGTCGCAGCAGTTCCGGTCCTGTTCCCCTGCCGCCATCCGGCGGTTCTGAAATAGCTTATTTCTAGCAGGTAAGCCCTAAAAGAGCAAATTCTAGTGACGTTGTTGCAAATGTCGTGTGGCTAATATTAGACATCATTTAATCGCCCAGAGTGAAGATTAGTCGCATATGCGAGTGATTTACTCACAATGTAGAGAGAGGGTTGGTACTGCTGCTCCATACTGCCCCACAAAGGCAAAATACCTTAACTTGCTAGAGTGTGAAACTGAGAAAAATGACTTTAAAGTTTTTTACTTTTCCAGCCAAATTAATTATAGGTAGGACACTGGAAATTTGGCAATTAGATGTTTTAGTAATGAAAATTATCCACATTAAAAAATTGTGAGCTCAAACTTGATTTTTACCCCTGTTTTGATGTTAATGTACTCTGCCTTTGCAATTGTCTGCAAAACGTGAGAAGTCATACCAAGGCAAGAGGCAGTAACTTCCACATTATCAATAATTGGTTGCTGATCATCATTTATCATCATCATGATCATCATCATAATCATTTACAAAATCGTTATTGTACTGGCTTCGTATCCAGCAAGCTAAACACTTCTACTCAATAAACTGACTTGACACCAAGAAGTCGTAGTTCAGATGATTTACTGAGTAAAATGTGTAAAACTGCAAAACAAAACAAAGATCGGATAAATAAACTGTTACATGAAAAGCGTTGCGTCCAATTTTATCTAACATGAGAAAGTTATGCAAAATGATTACACAACATAAATAAATGCTTAATATGAGCTTAAGCATTTCAAATATCTTGTACTATACTCAGAACTACGTATTTCACAATCACGTATTATGAAAACGAATATTTCCATATGTAATCCTTGATATACATGCATAACAACATAAATCAACGATAATCTAACTTTACTTACAGGCAGTGCCTCGTTAAGTGTTGTTAATACGATGGAATGATGCAACAACAAAACTGTGCTATTATGTGCAGCGCACGGTACCCTCTGACCCGGAAATTGAATAATATAAATTCAAGCGGTAGCATACAAAATGACCAGTAGAGGGAGCCAAAACCCAAACTAAAGCTGGCGGAGCCAGAACACTCCCCGTCTGGTATCTCAAAAATACCATTAATACTAACAGTTACTAGCCTATATAGTCTGGTCAGAAGAAAAGAGGTATACTAATTCAGATATGGGTCTGTGATACACTTTCGTTGTCCCATGCTGAACAGTCTTCACTTCTACTTTTCTCAGTAGACCATCTGAACTAGGAATAGCCTTCACCGTTATCCCCATTGGCCACTCATTCCTTTTGACTTGTTTGTCTTTGAGTAGAACAATGTCCCCTTCTTCGATGTTTGGATACTTGTGAAACCATTTGCGATGGCTCTGAAGAGTTCCAAGATGCTCTTTTCTCCACCTATTCCAGAATGTTTCTGCTAGGGCTTGTACCCGTTTCCCCTGGCATTGGAACATGTCCTTCTTACTGAAATCTTCTGGTAAAGTCGGGAGATTACCAGCTTTTTGTGTCAGAAGCATGGAAGGTGTTAGAATGAAGGGACATTCAGGATCTGTGGAGACTGGGACTAGAGGCCGTGTATTAATGATGGCTGTCACTTCAGATATGAATGTCACTAGTACCTCATGGGTGAGCTGTGTACCTGTCTTTCAGGAGCATTGAATCCAGGATTCGTCTGGTTATTCCAATAATACGTTCCCAGGCACCACCCATATGAGACGAGTGTGTTGGATTGAACACCCAGGAACATCTTTGCTCAAGGAGATATTCTCTCACTGCTGTTTGTTCATTCTCACTCATTTTAAGCTCTCTAGAGGCAGCAACGAAATTCATCCCACAGTCGGAGCGCAGTTGCTTGGCTGGACCTCTGATAGAAAAGAATCTCCTGAGAGCATTGATGAGACTTGAAGAAGTCATTGACTCAATCACCTCAATGTGAACTCCTCTGGTACACATGCACGTGAACAACACTGCCCACCTCTTACTATTGGCTTGGCCACCCCTTGTGCGGTGTGTGATCACCTCCCATGGCCCACACACGTCTAAACCAACATAGGAAAAGGGTGGATCCATCTGCAGTCTTTCCACTGGTAAGTCGGCCATCTGTTGTTCCTCTATTTTTCCTCTTAATTTACGGCAGGTGACACATTTCTGGATGATACTGTTAATGCATCTCTTAGCTCCAATTATCCAAAAGCCATTGTACCTTATGCTGCCCTCAGTCAGATGTCTGCCCTGATGCTGCACACGTTCATGGAAATGTCTGAACAGTAGGGCTGTGATGTGATGGTGAGCTGGGAGGATGAGGGGATTTATTTCTTTATCTCCTAGCTCTGCTTGCCTGATGCGGCCGCCAACTCTTAGCAGCCCATTGCTATCAATGACTGGATTCAGCTTTAAAAGTGAACTATGTGAGGGAATTTCACCTGTGGAAGTGATGCATTTCAGCTCCTCCTGATACACTTCGTGTAGTACACTCTTGATAATTATTTCCTCTGCCTTCAGAAGATTGCTTACAGCTAGGCCCTTTGAGCACAAGTGCCAACCAGTGCACCGACTATCATCCCTTGGTTTACTGAAACAACAGACAATATGATGCAGTCGAGCAACGGCTCTGACGACTGTGGTCCACTTTGAGAATCGTTCAAATCTTCTAGTACTTAACTGATCCACTTTGATGTGGATAGAGAAGACATGAACCTCTGAGCGAATTTCAACATCTTCCTCTGGGTCAACAAGGTCGTATGAGTGCGGGCACTCGAAAAGCTGCTCTGCTGACTGGTGCAAAAATGAAGGTCCTGTGAGCCAGTTTGTGGTCTCAAGCTTGGCAGATGAAACAGAACGAGAGCCGTGATCGGCAGGATTTTGCTCAGAGGACACGTACTTCCATTGTTCAGGCTGAGTAGATTGTCTGATGCGATGCACTCTGTTGCTCACATATACATGAAATCTTCTGGACTCGTTATAGATGTAACCTAACACTACTTTACTATCTGTATAGAACCTTATTCTGTCAGGTTTTAGATTAATCTCATCCGTGATGAGTTCAGACATTTCGACAGCTAGGACTGCAGCACATAATTCTAGCCTAGGTACTGAGAGATTAGACTTTGGGGCTAACCTAGCTTTGCCCAGGATAAAGCCAACCTCTGTATTGCCTTTCTGATCAGAGGTTCTCAAGTATGCTACAGCTGAGGTAGCTTTCATGGGGGCATCTGAGAAGACACATATTTCAGTGTGTTTGGCTTCAGAAAGAGGAATGGTTACATACATTCGTGGAATGCTCATATTTCTCAAGTCTTGCAGTGAATCACACCACCGCGTCCACTCGTCATGTCTGTTCTCAGGTAGTGGTGTGTCCCACTCTTGTGTTTCCAATGAGAGTTCTCTTAAAAGTAGACGTCCCTGAATTGTGATTGGTGCCAGGAATCCAAGAGGATCGAATAAGCTATTCACTGTTGAAAGCACTCCTCTTTGCGTGTATGGCTTTTCAGTGTTAGGCACCTGGAAGGTGAACGTGTCTGACATTAGATTCCACTGTACCCCTAAACTTCTCTGCTCAGGTAAGTCGTCCGTGGAGAGATCAAGATATTTGATATCCTTTGCCAAGTCTTCATTCGGAAAGGCATCCATTACTTTGGCTCTGTTTGCTGCAATTTTATGGAGTCTGATGTTTGAGACTGCAAGTGCCTCCCGTGTCCTTTTGAGTACATCAGTTGCCTCCTCCTCTGTAGGAAACGACTTCAAGGCGTCATCTACATAAAAATTTTGTTCAATGAATTTCCTTATATCACTGCCGTATTCCTTTTCTTCTTCTCTGGCAGCTCTACGTGTTCCATAAATGGCCACTGCTGGTGAAGGTTTGTTGCCAAATACGTGAACTCGCATCCTGTAGTCCACGACCTCCTTAGTCAGATCGTTATCACGATGCCATAGAAAGCGCAAAACATCACGGCAGTCCTCCCGAACCAAGAAGCAGTGAAACATCTGCTGTATGTCGGCTGTGATGGCAACAGGATCTTTTCGAAATCTTAAGAGGACCCCTAACAGGCTGTTATTAAGGTCTGGTCCTGACAGCAGTACGTCGTTTAGAGATATCCCATCAAACTTTGCACTAGAGTCAAAGACAACTCGAATTTGCTCTGGCTTTTTGGGATGATACACGCCAAACGATGGAAGATACCAGCACTCCTGGCCATCTTGTAAAGGAGGTGCTAGCTCTGCATGGTTATTGTCGAGTATTCTCTGCATGAATTCTGTAAAATCCTCTCTCATCTTTGGCCGTTTATCAAGGTTGCGACGTAGAGACATGAAACGTTTAACAGCGTACTCTCTGTTGTTGGGCAAGCATCTCCTTGACTCACGAAATGGTAGTGGTGCCACCCAGCTGTTACTTGAGTCCTTGGAGAATTTCTTTTCCATTATGTCCAGGAATATTTCGTCCTCAATTGAAGGTGCAAATTTATTGTCATCCTCGGTCTGCTGAAAGACTGAATGAATTCTGCAGCTGGATAAGCCTGACGGTTTTTGTAACTGGGTTTTCTCATTAAACTTCTCCTTCAGTACAATGTGATTATTGCATGGATTGAAATAGATTGGTCTGCCATTCTCTAAGATGTGTGTTCTTATGCAGTTCACTGGAGAGGACTTGTGACACTTCCCTAGACACACGTTTCCCACAATTTTTGTGCATACGGCGCATCATGAGGACCGTTGAGTTGTCTGCGAACTTTATGCGCTCTTATTATGTCTCTTCCTAGCAGGAGCAGTATTTCAGCATTTGGATCCATGGGTGGTATCTTGTCTGCTATTACTTTTAAATGACTATGATGCAGAGCGGCAGCAGCAGTTGGTATTTCGTCTCTGTTGTCTGGCATACTATTCGATAAGAGTAGGAAGTGAAAAACTAATCTCACCATCTGCAGACTCGATGATGAACCCTTGCGCTCTTTTTGTGATACTCTGACTGCTTCAATGACTCCAGCACATGTTTTCAATGTTTATAAAGCACAGGTCCCTTGAACATTGAACATGTCGAAAAACTCTGACCTCGCCAGAGATCTGTTGTTCTGCTCGTCTGTGATGGCGTAAATCCGTTTGCTTTTGTCAGGGCTTCCAGCAGGATAAACATTTATCAGACATATTTTAGCACATGACTTCTCACTAAACCCTTTGCCACAGACCTTGGTGCATTTTGATGACATGTCACCACCACAGGACTCTTCACTCTCCCCGCCGTGCTGTAAAGGAGGTATAGAATCAGAACGCCATGGTGATGGGCCTGGGTGGAGAGCAGCCAGGTGTTTGTCACTCTCGCACTCAGAGCATTTGATTGACACATCACAATTCTTAGCGATGTGTTTGTTCGATGAGCAGTATCTATAACAGACGGACAGCTCCTTTTGAATCTTCATCCTTTCCTCTAGTGGTTTCTCTCTAAAGCCTCTGCATTTCTTGAGAGGATGAGGCTTATGATGTATTGGACATTGTTTATCGATCTCATCGGCTCCTCTCTGAAAACTCTTGACATGAGACAGATTAGAGGAGGTCATCACATCCATCTTATGGACTGAGACAGGTCTCTGAACATGGGTGTGGCTTTCACTATACCTGTCTTTTCCACCAGAGGCTATGGTGAGCGAAGAAAGGTTGAAGCTCGGATCGTTGCGTGCTCTTGCTTCTGTACACACAAACTTAACAAAAAAGGAGAATGGAGGAAAAGGAACCCCATATGTGTATTTATAATGCGAACCCTGCATCATCCACTTTTCCTGTAATCCAAAGGGCAACTTTTGCACAATTGGGTTAACACCTCTGGACGTATCTAGATACGTGAGCCCAGGTAGATCACCCCCACTCTTAGCTGCTTCTATCTCTAAAAGCAGGTCTCCTAGTTCTCTGAGTTTATGGTGGTCTTTAGCTGATATCTTTGGAAAAGTCTCTACTTTCGTAAAAAGGGCTTTCTCAGTAGCTTCTGGAGATCCGTAGGTCGTATCTAGCCTCTCCCAGATCAATTCCAGACCAGCAGGTAAATTTCTTACATTTACAGATTTAATGCGATGGGCATGATCTGCTGACTCTCTCCCTAACCACCTAATCAATAGATCAAATTTCTCACCTGCTGAAAGATCAAGGTTTTTGATGGCATTGATAAATGATGATTTCCAAGCAAGATAATTTTCGGGACGGTCGTCAAATTTGTTAAGCCCTGATGTCACCAGCTGATTTCGTGCTAAGAACTTCGCTAAGTCTTGTGTGACCGCATCATGTGCAGAATGATGAGTTGGATGACTTATGTTTCGTCCAGAATGGGGCATTGGAGCAGCTGGACTCTTAGAATGGCGTGTGAAGCCATGTGATGACTGAGGAACAGGAGATTTGCACTGCTCTCCTTTCTCACTGCCACCGTATTCACTAGCGTTCCAAGAGGACAGAACATGATAGACTGGTGAAGAAAGCTTTCTCCCTTTATTATCCTCTATATCTTGTGCTAATTCAGGCTTTGAATTCTCTTTGGTTGCTATAGTGTCACTAGGTTCACTGTGTTGTTTTACATACTCTTCAGTACGTTGCATAGGACTTTGCTGTGGAAGGTGGATAGATGAACTATGATGTGACTTTTTCATTTCTAGATCCGCGACAGCAGCTTCCATGACTGTCGCTTCCGCCATTGCAGCTTCCGCCTCTCTCACCTTCTCGATTACATCCAATGTTGCTTCAAGGCGAGCTTTCTCTATTTTAATGTCCATTTCTCTCTTCGCAAATAAGGCTCTTGCCTGTGCAGCTTCTGCCTTCGCTCTTGCCACTGTTGCTGCCATACTGACCGTGGACTTGCTGGAAGACACAGAGCGTCGTGATAGCACTGACTGACTTTTGTCATCTTCCATGACTGCCGTTGTTGTGTTAGCCTCTATGCCGTGGACAACAACGCGGTTGCTTTCTGCTTCTGTGATATACAACTCTTGTAAGAAGCTTGCCTTTTTACTGTACTGGCTTCGTATCCAGCAAGCTAAACACTTCTACTCAATAAACTGACTTGACACCAAGAAGTCGTAGTTCAGATGATTTACTGAGTAAAATGTGTAAAACTGCAAAACAAAACAAAGATCGTATAAATAAACTGTTACATGAAAAGCGTTGAGTCCAATTTTATCTAACATGAGGTAATTATGCAAAATGATTACACAACATAAATAAATGCTTAATATGAGCTTAAGCGGTTCAAAGATCTTGTACTATACACAGAACTACGTATTTCACAATCACGTATTATGAAAACGAATATTTCCATATGTAATCCTTGATATACATGCATAACAACATAAATGAACGATAATCTAACTTTACTTACAGGCAGTGCCTCGTTAAGTGTTGTTAATACCATGGAATGATGCAACAACAAAACTGTGCTATTATGTGCAGCGCATGGTACCCTCTGACCTGGAAACTGAATAATATAAATTCAAGCGGTAGCATACAAAATGACCAGTAGAGGGAGCTTTCCATATGTAATCCTTGATATACATGCATAACAACATAAATGAACGATAATCTAACTTTACTTACAGGCAGTGCCTCGTTAAGTGTTGTTAATACCATGGAATGATGCAACAACAAAACTGTGCTATTATGTGCAGCGCATGGTACCCTCTGACCTGGAAACTGAATAATATAAATTCAAGCGGTAGCATACAAAATGACCAGTAGAGGGAGCCAAAACCCAAACTAAAGCTGGCGGAGCTAGAACAGTTATAGTAACACCTGTATAAAATCTAGTGACCATGGGCTGTCTCAGATAGGCTATTGCATATAGTAATGTGACTGTATTAAGTTTTTTTTTTTTTTTGACCGTAACAAGCAGACTAAATATTCAGTTATTCCTGTATGTTTCTACATGCTAAGTGAAGCAGCAACTAAAGTAGCAACAAAACTGTGATTCTGTGTTTTGTTGTAGTCAGTTACATGTGTTTTGGCAGTGGTGAGCACCTGAACATGTAAGTCTGCTTACATTTAGTAACTGTAAAAGCAGGGCACAGCTACTGCATATGATCTCAGACATATTGATGCATATACATTTTATTGCAGCAGTAACGTTACATTGCCATCGTAAGAATCACTGCAACTATCTTATTTAGTTACATTTAATCTAATTTATGAGATTATTTTAAAAGAACGTTCTTCTACAGAATTATAATAGTAATAGTACAAACAGGTCCTCTTCACTCTAACATCTTTGAAGTAATTACATTCAGTTACATTCATAAAAATAAGAATGTGGAAACTAAAACTACAAACCTTTCTCCTTGTGTGCGCTGGACCGTCATCATCCTCCTCTTCTTCATCTGTTTGTGCAGTGCAGCGTAAGTTTAGTGCAGCGTAAACATTCTAGACTCACATAACTGTACTTAAATCAAAGATCAAAACATCTCGTTGATTTATTAGATTTAGGTGGAGCATAACGAAAGTTTTCTGGCAAATCAGCAGTCACGCACGCAAATTTAACCTTTTGCAAGATTCATTAAGAACTTGCTAACTAAAATGTAAACACGCATCTATGCTTACGAGAAATATTTAATCAAAAGAATCCCATACATCCAATAATCCAGTAAATAATCCATTGTCATTTGCCCAGAGCACAGCACAGCAGACAGACGGAATTGCAATTCGGTCCTACAAATGGCGGCCGCATCACTGTGTGACGTCACATGAAACCCATGAATATAAGCGGGCGTTCGCCACGGGATTCTCAGATTGACATGCCTAGCAGCTGGACTGAGACCCCCCTGCTCGGCTGCTCGGCTCTCTTTGTGCCTCAGCGTCGCAGCAGTTCCGGTCCTGTTCCCCTGCCGCCATCCGGCGGTTCTGAAATAGCTTATTTCTAGCAGGTAAGCCCTAAAAGAGCAAATTCTAGTGACGTTGTTGCAAATGTCGTGTGGCTAATATTAGACATCATTTAATCGCCCAGAGTGAAGATTAGTCGCATATGCGAGTGATTTACTCACAATGTAGAGAGAGGGTTGGTACTGCTGCTCCATACTGCCCCACAAAGGCAAAATACCTTAACTTGCTAGAGTGTGAAACTGAGAAAAATGACTTTAAAGTTTTTTACTTTTCCAGCCAAATTAATTATAGGTAGGACACTGGAAATTTGGCAATTAGATGTTTTAGTAATGAAAATTATCCACATTAAAAAATTGTGAGCTCAAACTTGATTTTTACCCCTGTTTTGATGTTAATGTACTCTGCCTTTGCAATTGTCTGCAAAACGTGAGAAGTCATACCAAGGCAAGAGGCAGTAACTTCCACATTATCAATAATTGGTTGCTGATCATCATTTATCATCATCATGATCATCATCATAATCATTTACAAAATCGTTATTGTACTGGCTTCGTATCCAGCAAGCTAAACACTTCTACTCAATAAACTGACTTGACACCAAGAAGTCGTAGTTCAGATGATTTACTGAGTAAAATGTGTAAAACTGCAAAACAAAACAAAGATCGTATAAATAACTGTTACATGAAAAGCGTTGCGTCCAATTTTATCTAACATGAGATAATTATGCAAAATGATTACACAACATAAATCACAACAGAAATAAATGCTTAATATGAGCTTAAGCGGTTCAAAGATCTTGTACTATACACAGAACTACGTATTTCACAATCACGTATTATGAAAACGAATATTTCCATATGTAATCCTTGATATACATGCATAACAACATAAATGAACGATAATCTAACTTTACTTACAGGCAGTGCCTCGTTAAGTGTTGTTAATACCATGGAATGATGCAACAACAAAACTGTGCTATTATGTGCAGCGCATGGTACCCTCTGACCTGGAAACTGAATAATATAAATTCAAGCGGTAGCATACAAAATGACCAGTAGAGGGAGCCAAAACCCAAACTAAAGCTGGCGGAGCTAGAACAGTTATAGTAACACCTGTATAAAATCTAGTGACCATGGGCTGTCTCAGATAGGCTATTGCATATAGTAATGTGACTGTATTAAGTTTTTTTTTTTTTTTGACCGTAACAAGCAGACTAAAAGTTAGACGTGTGTGGATACCATGGATACCAATTTTTTTGCTATGCTCATTAACGTAAAAAAAAAAAGTTAGACATAGCATATTGCTTATATGTTGACTTGTATGAAATAGCCTAACCTCAAAGAACGATTTGTGGATTGATGTGAACATCAGCAAGCAGGAATAATGCTCAGAATGCTTGTGAATTAAACATCTCCGATAACGTTCATCGCATGGATTGATTTTATCAGGTTACAAGAAAAGGTAGGATATGGATAGGGCTGAACGATTTTGAAAAATAATCTAATTGCGATTTTTTTTTTTTACCAATATTGTGATTGCGATTTAATATGCACATTTTTTTAAAGCTCTTTATGTTTTGTATTATTCAACAAAGACAAGCTATAAATCATTGTATAGTATGACCAACACACTATTATAGGTAGATTAAACATAAATGTTCTTTTCTGTAGGCCAGGCCTATATGTTACGATGAAATTAGGTGATGCATGAATTGATATGAATTACATTTTTATTTAACAACTACAATCACAGTATATTGACTGATTTGTTGAACTTCCAATGTTGTAAGCATGTAATAATTATGTTTAAATAGGCTGGTGTAAACATTAATATGAAAGTCAGTAACAAATCACACAAACTAAAGTAGATTGCAGAAATATAAAAACAAATCTGTTGCTTTACCACACTACTTTAGGTAATTCAAAGTCACTGTAATAAACATATGTAAACATGTGGACTGCACTAAACACTGTCTGTTAACTTTAGACCAGTGGTTCTCAAATTTTTGTGGTCGCACCCCCCTTTAAACCTATTTAAAAAATCTGCCCCCCTTTCCCGAATCCTCATTCCACCTCAGACTACCAAATAATTTCATTAAACATTATGAAAAATGAATGCTTTTTTAATAAAAAAAACTACAGGGGAAAAAAAAACACCTGCGTCACTTGAAACATTGAAAAATAGCATAGAGAGAATAACTGTTATTATTATTCTCTCTCTGTTATTTATTTATTTTTTGTGGGTTTCATGCTGTTCGCTAAGGCATAGGACACACACAGGCTTTCGTCCTCACCAACGACATTAAACACCGTGTCTACACCGGATGCGAGAGGCAAAATACAGTAGAACCATTATAATCAGTGACGCTGTGTACACTGGATGCAGCGCGACATTAAACTGATGCCTTGTTCTATTTATGACATACTGACACAAAGTTCAAATGATTTGCAACGGTCGCTTTGTCACGTCCAGTGTAGAAGAGCTGTTGTGGCGCGACACGACAATTGTAGCGTCCGATATAGACACGGTGAGTGAAGCCGAGAGCAAGATACGCCTCGTCATATTTTATGAATTTAGCTTTTAAATGACCAGCACCTGCCTGGGTCTGTGCGACTTCATCTATGGCTTTTCTCTTCGCTTTCACAAACCAATCCATCTCCCATTCTAAGTTACGTCCTTTGGCTGTTTACAGTTTTATTTATTTTCTTTTTCTGCTGATGACCCGCGCTCGATTTGAAGCAGCGCTGCTTAGACCGATGGGTGTGTGTCATCAAAGTACTGCGAGAGCTATAAGAGAGCGCGGACGTCTCCTTATGCTTTCTCTCACCGTACTTTGATGTCATACACGATTGCTCTTCAAGTGGAACACACCTCTTCACTCTCGCGTGTCACGTGACCGAGTGTAATCGCAGCCTCTGCGATTGAAAAATCGCGTTTTCTCATATCGCAAATGCAATTAATCGTTCAGTCCTAGATATGGATTTAATTGCAAACTGTTAGTAGGCTACTGATTTTATGATTTATCATGCTAGTTACGACATTCGAGTCCACACGCGTCCAGCTAGAAATGACATCAACTAGAAGTGACAGCCTGGTGAATAATCTGCATTACAAAAAGAAAAAAAAATATTTAAAGGTTATTCATGATTACATATTGCTGCCAAGGTATCTAGTCTTTACAGTGCTTTGTTACATGGAGTTGTTTGGTAGATCACGATCTAATTCGTTTGTCTACACCGTAATTAAAATGCGGCAGACTTTAATGGACAGTAAAACAAAGGCAGAACACTGTATAACTCCAAGCCGGCACCGCAACTTCATTTTGACGAATGGCTAAACAAAGTCAGAACGCAGTAACTCAGTTTGAGCATTCCAAACAAAGTGAAAGAGTCGTAACTGGTGTTACGGTGCTCTGCCTTGGTTTCTCCGGGGCTTTTCGATGTTACGGTTGAGGTGACCCGTTATTTTCTCGGAAAAACAACAAAATTGACTCAAGATACTTATACACATGATAAATTTGAATGTCCCAAAAATATCAACAACTCATTTTCGACAAAAATCGAAGTTACGGTCTTTTGCCTTTGCACGGCAGCATAGTATAGAGTCCTTGTGATCGCGAATCTCAAAAGTGAAAGTAAAGTGAGAGCGCGCAATCGAAAGCGGTTTCAGTAGCGGCTCCCTGATAACCGCAATTTATATACAGTCGCCTATACTTACCCAACGATATAATTGTGAGAAAAAGTATTTAAATATTTTTTTATCATCCCATCTTGTAGGCTATTTAGGCAAGGCAAGGCAAGTTTATTTGTATAGCACATTTCATACACAATGGGTTTGTAGGTGACCAAATACTTATTTTACCAAGGAATTTACCAATTAATTCTTTAAAAATCCTACAATGTGATTTTCTGAATTTCTTTTCTCATTTTGTCTCTCATAGTTTTTGTGCCATAAATATGTTGTTTGAGCACTGTGCTGATCTGCTGAAGTAAAAATCTTAGAAAAATCAAAGAAAAGTTTGAAAAGTAAAAATCAAAGAAAAGTACAGAAATAGGGAGCAAAACGCAGAGCAGTAAGCAAAAACATCCAAACGGTAGTTGAAGCCGGAAGCCGGTATTTATTCCCTTTAAGGTTTCCGTAGTACTCTTCATTTACTTTCCGAACATGGAACTGCGATGCGGCGGATTGCGGGAGAGAGGGTGGGGGGCACGTAATCACGATGTCAGCTTAACATCGTGATATCTGTCGGCCATTGGCGATGGACGATGGCATCGTCTATCGGCCCAACCCTAGTGTTACTATGACTGCGCTCACAGACACAGGCTGCTTTTACCACGAAAGCAGTCTGCCCCTGTTCATTCGCGGAAGGCGGCCCCGCCTCCCTGCTCTCATGTTTTTCTCCTCCCAGTTACCTCTGAGGAAGCAACGGCGAACTCGCAGGTTGAGCGATCAGGCTTGAGCAATTTCATGCTGACACGCATCGTGCGTGCTTAATCTGCCAGTGTGTGTTACGCTTGAGGATCAGCGCTCCTCGTTACATGAGAAGCTTAATCCTCCTAGGCAGATCAAAGCAAAACGCTGGCAGCTTCGCATTTGTGTGTGCGTCGCTGAGCCCCGTCTCCCCCGCTCTTGTGTTTCTCTCCTCCCAGTTATTCGGAGGTAGAAATGATGAACTCGCTGGTATGAACGATCAGGCTTGAGTGATTTAATGCCGGCAAAGCCCCCGCATGCATCACTCTCCATGCAGCTCTTTGATCTGCCAGTGTGTTTACACATGAGGATCGGTGCCCCTCATTGTCGAGCGGCTCAATCCTCCCAGGCGGTTTGGAGCAGAACGCTATCATCAATGATTCAATATCGCTGACAGCTTTGTATTTGAATATGCCTCTCGCCTGGGCCACGCCCACGCTGAGGCTGCGCTGCTGAGACAAACCGCTCTTACTACGAGAGTTCATGTCTCACTCGGCTTTGCTTGTGGCTCGCCTTCTTCAATGAAGTCGGCCCCGCCCCTCCCCTCGTCCGCTATGAGAGAATTTGAGAAAATGCGTACAGCATTTTTGATCTGCCAGAGTGTTTACACAAAGATCATCAAAAACTCTTCTAACGAGCGGTTTGATCTTTTTAGGCAGATTAAAAGAGAATGCTGTCACTAATGATTATTATCACTGACAGCTTCAAATTGGATGTGTCTGGGCCACGCCCACGCTGAGGCAGTGCACTCGCTATGACAACATTAAGTCTAGCGAAGTAAATTTCCTCTTTTGAGTGTGGTGTCCCCATACGGCGACCAGCCTCAATTTAATCCAACCCCTTGTCACACGGGCTGAGGCCTGGCAGGCCATCCCTGTAGTGCCAGACTGGGTGTTGGAGGCAATAAAACGAGGTTATTCACTGCAATTCACTAGAATACCCAGAATTCAGCTGCGTGGTTCCCACCTCAGTTTAGAGCAAAGGCGCACACGTCTTGCGCTCAGAGGTGATTAATTTGCTGGCGATAAGCAAATTTGCAGCCGCTACTTCCTCATCCCCAAAAAGGATGGTGGCCTCCAGCCCATCCTCGATCTCAGGCACCTAAGGTCGTTCAGGTTGACTACGCTGAAACAGATCCTTGCGCAAATTCGCTCAGGAGACTGGTTCTTTTTGCTGGACCTGAAGTATGCATACTTTCTGCCCCCCCGCACTTTTACGAAGTGCATGGACCTCTGAGACAGATGGGAATCTGCATTCTCAATGACTGCATACCTCGACGACTTGCTCGTTCTGGCCCAGTCGGTGGCAGAATTAATATCACACAGGACCCTCCTCCTCAGCCATCTAGAGTGCCTGGGACTCAGGGTCAATTTTGCCAAGAGTACGTTGTTCCCCAGCCAGCGAATATCGAACAATTTTCGACTCAGTCCAAATGAGAGCTGTAGTCACGCCAGAACAGGCTCTGGCCATACGGAGGCTGGCAACCTACTTCGAGATTGGTCCCACTCGCCCTCTCAAAGTGTTTCGGAGGATGCTGGGTCTCATGGCGGCGGCATCGCCAGTGTTACAGTTGGGTCTGCTTCATATGCGCCCCCTTCAGCGCTGGTTGAAACCACGGGTTCCATCCCATGCGTGGCGTAACGGACGCCTGCAGATCAGGGTGAATTAGGCCTGTGTAACAGCCCTGGCCCCCTGGAAGAACTCCCGCTGGATGGAACAGAGTGTGACCATGGGGGTGGTTTTGCAGAAGGACAGTTGTCACGACAGACGCCTCCAACTCAGGTTGGGGGGCGCTGTGCGAGGGCATATCAACTTTCGGCCACTGGTTGAAAGCGGGAAAAAGGCTTCCACATCAACTGCCTGGAAATGCTTGCAGTATGTCGAGCCTGTCGGTTCTTCCTGCCAGTCCTAAAGGGGCACCATGTGCTAATCCGATCAGACAACATGTCTGTGGTGTCCTACATAAATCGCCAGGGAGGCCTCTCCTCGAAGCGTCTCTTCGCTCTGGTAGAAAGCCTCCTGGAATGGGCTCAATTCAACCTGTGCTCGCTGAGAGCAGTGCATATACCGGGCATATTGAACCAAGAAGCAGACATGTTATCAAGGAGCAGTGTCCCCTCAGGGGAGTGGACGATCCATCCGCAGACGGTTCAGAGGATCTGGGAGATCTTCGGTGAGGCCGAGGTAGACCTCTTTGCCTCAGAAGACAACTCTCACTGCCCAATTTATTTATCAAAGACCAAGAACGTGTTGGCCCAAGATTGGCCCAACCTCCTTCTTTATGATTTTCCCCAATCGCCCTGATCCCACAGGTAATCAGGAGAGTAAGGGAACAAAAACACAAGGTTCTCCTGGTGGCCCCCCTTTGGATGAACCAGCTGTGGCTATCAGAGCTAACTCAGCTGTTGGTAGGGATCTCTTCTCTCAAGCGAATGGGAAAATATGGCATCCTCGGCCCGACCTATGGACCCTGCACCTCTTGCCGCTCGATGAGAGCCTTCGAGCCTCCCAGAGCGAGTATTAAACACCATTTCAGAGGCTAGAGCCCCGTCTATGAGACGCCTCTATGCCTTTGAGTGGTCTTTTTCTCCACTTGGTGTCCGATTTGGTCTTCCGATTTGACAGAGGTTTTGTCATTTCTGCAAGAGCTGCTGGATAAGGGATGCTCCCCATCCACGCTCAAATTCTATGTGGTGGCTATAGCGGCCTCTTATGCCCCTATTGCGGGCCACTCGGTGGGCAGAAACAGCGCAGTTTTCCACTTCTTAAGGGGTGCCAGGAGGCTGAATCTGCCTCGTCCCCCTACTTCCCTTCATGGGATCTGCCCACTGTGCTGAGGGCTCTGAAGGGCCCTGCTTTCGAGCCACTAACGTC
>NW_015506087.1:68294-77199 GCF_001515645.1 Sinocyclocheilus grahami | reverse complement strand
GGACTCACAGTCAATTTTGCGCCCATATATATATATATATACTGTTGTATATATATATGCACTTTGCGAGGGCATACCGACTTTCGGCCACTGGTCGAAGGCGGAAAAAGGCTTCCACATCAACTGCCTGGAAATGCTTGCAGTATGTCGAGCCTGTCGGTTCTTCCTGCCAGTCCTAAAGGGGCACCATGTGCTAATCCGATCAGACAACATGTCTGTGGTGCCCTACATAAATCGCCAGGGAGGCCTCTCCTCGAAGCGTCTCTTCGCTCTGGTAGAAAGCCTCCTGGAATGGGCTCAATTCAACCTGTGCTCGCTGAGAGCAGTGCATATACCGGGCATATTGAACCAAGAAGCAGACATGTTATCAAGGAGCAGTGTCCCCTCAGGGGAGTGGACGATCCATCCGCAGACGGTTCAGAGGATCTGGGAGATCTTCGGTGAGGCCGAGGTAGACCTCTTTGCCTCAGAAGACAACTCTCACTGCCCAATTTATTTATCAAAGACCAAGAACGTGTTGGCCCAAGATTGGCCCAACCTCCTTCTTTATGATTTTCCCCAATCGCCCTGATCCCACAGGTAATCAGGAGAGTAAGGGAACAAAAACACAAGGTTCTCCTGGTGGCCCCCCTTTGGATGAACCAGCTGTGGCTATCAGAGCTAACTCAGCTGTTGGTAGGGATCTCTTCTCTCAAGCGAATGGGAAAATATGGCATCCTCGGCCCGACCTATGGACCCTGCACCTCTTGCCGCTCGATGAGAGCCTTCGAGCCTCCCAGAGCGAGTATTAAACACCATTTCAGAGGCTAGAGCCCCGTCTATGAGACGCCTCTATGCCTTTGAGTGGTCTTTTTCTCCACTTGGTGTCCGATTTGGTCTTCCGATTTGACAGAGGTTTTGTCATTTCTGCAAGAGCTGCTGGATAAGGGATGCTCCCCATCCACGCTCAAATTCTATGTGGTGGCTATAGCGGCCTCTTATGCCCCTATTGCGGGCCACTCGGTGGGCAGAAACAGCGCAGTTTTCCACTTCTTAAGGGGTGCCAGGAGGCTGAATCTGCCTCGTCCCCCTACTTCCCTTCATGGGATCTGCCCACTGTGCTGAGGGCTCTGAAGGGCCCTGCTTTCGAGCCACTACAGTCTGCCAACATTCGGTCGCTATCGCTGAAGACTGCTCTGCTTCTGGCACCGGCATCAGTAAAGCGAATATGGGACCTGCAGGCACTCTCCATTAGCCCTGCCTGCCTGGAATTTGGGCCTAACGACTCTTAAAGTCGTCCTGAAACCAAGGCATGGTTACGTACCTAAGGTACTCTCCACTCCGTTCAAAGCACAGGTCATTACGCTCTCCGTGCTTCCTCCTTCTGAAGAGGACAGAGAGTTATCTCTGCTCTGCCCTGTCAGAGCTCTGAGAATCTACATTGAGCATTCCGCCCTTTATAGGTGGTCGGAACAACTCTTTGTCTGCTTCGGTAACCACACCAAAGGGCTTCCGTTCACAAAGTAAATACTCTCTAGATGGATAGTAGACTCCATCTCGCTAGCGTACTTCTCTTTGGGCCTTCAATGCCCCATTGGAGTAAAGGCCCACTCGACTAGAGGCATTGCCTCGTCTTTGAGCATGGTCCAGTGGTGTGTCCATTGCGGATATTTGTGAGGCGGCCGACTGGGCATCTCAATCCACAGTCGCAAGGTTTTATAACCTGGAAGTCCCGGCCTTGCAGGCCAGGGTCCTTTCCGCTTGAAGAGACATGCGCTGCGTAAACAAATCTGGTAGAGAGCCCTTGGCCGTATCACGCTCAAGTTCTCTGGCATTAGTTCACCTGTTAGCTCTCGACCCTTGGGTGTCGAAGTTACAGGAGTACTCTGGAATGATTAACCAGGCCGGGTGTGTCCTCAGGAAGCTCAGCCCGTCTTAGCCTTGGGTTGTTGTTAACTTCTCTATGGGCATTGGTTGCTTATGGAGGTTTGATACTTTTAGTTGTTCAACTACATTAGCACAGCGTGATTGTACTCTGTTCCCATAGCGTCTTAAGCAAGATGCAGTATGAGTGTAGTATCGAAAGGAAACGTACTCGGTTACTAACGTAACCTCGGTTCCCTGAGACACGGGAACGAGTACTGCGTTGCTAGCCATGCTATGTAGCTGCACGACTCAGTCGTCGCTTCAGTCAAAGTAACCTGAGAATCCTGTGGCGAACACCCACTTATATAGCCAGATGCCCCGCCCATTCTGGCGGGCTTTGGCGGGCTTCATCGCTATAGGCTCGTGCAGCTCCGCTTTTGGCCAATCAGCATACACCTCGCTTTTCAGAACAATGAGGTTTGTAAAAATCAACGCGTTTTAGAAAGGCGGGGCATAGAGGAGAAACAATAACTCTGGCATTAGTTCACCTGTTAGCTCTCGACCCTTGGGTGTCGAAGTTACAGGAGTACTCTGGAATGATTAACCAGGCCGGGTGTGTCCTCAGGAAGCTCAGCCCGTCTTAGCCTTGGGTTGTTGTTAACTTCTCTATGGGCATTGGTTGCTTATGGAGGTTTGATACTTTTAGTTGTTCAACTACATTAGCACAGCGTGATTGTACTCTGTTCCCATAGCGTCTTAAGCAAGATGCAGTATGAGTGTAGTATCGAAAGGAAACGTACTCGGTTACTAACGTAACCTCGGTTCCCTGAGACACGGGAACGAGTACTGCGTTGCTAGCCATGCTATGTAGCTGCACGACTCAGTCGTCGCTTCAGTCAAAGTAACCTGAGAATCCTGTGGCGAACACCCACTTATATAGCCAGATGCCCCGCCCATTCTGGCGGGCTTTGGCGGGCTTCATCGCTATAGGCTCGTGCAGCTCCGCTTTTGGCCAATCAGCATACACCTCGCTTTTCAGAACAATGAGGTTTGTAAAAATCAACGCGTTTTAGAAAGGCGGGGCATAGAGGAGAAACAATAATGTACATTATGTGGAAAATAATGTGTTTTTTTAACCTTAAACCGCTTAAACGCATTGCATTACACCAAAATCACAACATAATGTTCTTTTTAGCAACATCATATGACCCCTTTAAATTAAATTTAAATTAAATTGTGTGACGTGAGTGCAGCAGTCATATTTGTCCGTCTAAAAAATGTGCTGAATATGCGTGAATCTGTGTGAATGGCTTGGTTTCGGTTTTAACCTAATCAAGATCTTCTCGCGTTGAGCTTCTATATTTCTCTAATATTTCGAATGAATAACGCAGCAACTGCATGTCTCGTGGGCTAGACTAATAAAACGCAACAAAATGCAACAACGTCACTTACATCATCATCACCGCATCTCGTGCGCTACTGATGACGCTCCCTGATGCACACCCAACATTCAAATGTTTATTTTAAATTCGACTAATATTCATTCTTTATTCACAATCTCCTCATCACTGGCAGGCACAGCACTCATTTCATCATGTGTTCGTGTCTGTGTGTACTGTCTGCGTCACTCGTAGCACGTGCCTATATTGTGTGCTATATCGAACATTTTTTCTATCGTTATCGAAGAAGGTGTACCGTCGATAAATATCGATACGTTTTATTGCCCAGACCTAGTTAAACTTTTTTCTTGAACAGATGGTGCTGTATTAAGCAGTATATCGTTTCGAGAGCAGCCGGCTGACTCAGCTGGCACAGCTTTTTCAGAGCGACTGCAGGAGCGCTGACGACGACACAGCTGTTTCACGATTGGCCAAATTCACCACATGGCAACAATGACATGTGTTTCTAACATCTTCAAATCCAATACTGCTCATAAATCTGTGTTTTTAGAACATTAAAAGCTTTTTTACTGTAGTCGCAATGTTATATTGAGTCCCGTTTATCATGAAAACATATATACCCCCACTTTATTAGTATTTAAATAGTATATATTTACGTTGAACTTTATTCTTGAACAGATGGTGCTGTATTAAGCAGTATATAAAAAGTGTTTCTGTTGCTCATAAAAAATGTCTGTGTATTTAAGAAATATTGCATTTATTTCACTTTATCTGTGATAGAGTATAGGCTCGTTTGAGATGAGCAAAATCTGCGCAGAACCGATCACCGCGAGATGTATGTCGGTTAGAAAAGTGTCCGAGTTACGTCCGACTTGCTCCGATGTCATGCTGACGTGTGCCTAAAAACTCTTGCAACGGCGAGGCGGCTGTGTCAGATTGCGAAGTTGGGCGCAGTTGCTCGCCACCGACTGCGCTGATCAGAAGCATGATAGAAAACTGACTGACAACACAGCTTAATGCTCATTGGTTCAGACAACCGTGATGTTGCGTTCTCTTGTAAAATATTTTATTTTGTGTCTGATGTGATTGTATTTAAATTATGCATGAATGTTCCCAAACACTATGACAGTGCAATCTCTGTGTGAGATTTATGATTGTTGTCAAATTTCTATAAAAATCTAAAATACATGTTTGTATTAAAGTAAAAATGGATAAATACACCTTTCGTATGGAATTAAATAGCAAGCACTTTGAGTGTCTTGTTCATCATATTTATTTTCATATAAGAGCAACAGAACTGAAATTACATCATGTTTATTAGCAACACAGCATGTGAGTGAGAATAACACTGTCCGCCTTTGATCGCGTAGGTATCGGTTCCACTTCAAGAGGTCAGAACTGTCCGTTTTGACTGCGCTAATTTCACACCTCCCCTCGCTGCAGCCGCCTACTCTTGCCTACATTTCAGGCGAGGCGAGGCGAGGCACATCTCAAACAAGCCTTATGCAAACACTGCAAGAGCGTCATTACCGGGAGCAGAAAGTGTCTGACCTGACATTAAAATCTCTTTTAATTCCGTTCACGTAATCCATTGACTCATATTTCTCGTTCACTGAAATTCCACCCTCCAGGGCAGCTCAGTGAATCGGGTAGCTCTGTGGACTGTTTCATCCTGTCAAAGAATGATTCATGTTAAACCTCGAGCCAATAGCCTTCGAGTATGAGATGTGACGGAGCATGTGATTTGTTGAATGTAGTGAACGAATATGCCCTTCACTGAACGAGTTTCTTTTGAGTCTGAATGAAAGAGATCTTCTCGTTCGTGAACGAAATGACCGAACTAGTACATGTCGTGAACGAAATGAATGAGAGTGTACCGTGTCAGTCGGCCATTTAGCATGTGAGTCAATCTTGATCAGCAGAAAGCGGATGCAAAGCACAGTTATAGGTACTGTGCACATACGCCTGTTTATATATTCATACTTAGCATACAGAACAGAACTCCACATTTAAACCCCGATTAAAATGTTAATTATGCAAGAGAACATTGTGCTTTGGTCATCTGAACAACTTATTTAGACTTTATTTATTTAATGAGTAGATTATGCACACATTTTAATAAAGCCAAATCAGTTTTTTGTAACCAGTAAATACTTTCATTGACTTGAGACACAACACATAAGACACTCTTTTTAGCCACCTGCTGGCGTATTTAAGTAATATGAAGAAATGGTCACTAATCAAATCAGTGAACAAATCTGAACTAATCATTTTGGTGAACGGACTGAAAATGAACGAATCTCTTGAAAGAATCAATTTCCACCACTATAATGTAGTTCATTTCGAACAAGCCTATTAGGTGCTTAACGCAGTGCTGCGCAGATTGTTTAAAATCTGACTTGAAGCAGTGCATGCCGGTTAGAAATTTCGTTTGACTTGAGATGGCGCCGATGCCACGTCACTGTCATGTGTAGGGTAGGGTTGCCACCCATCCCTTAAAATATGTAATTGTCCCGTATTTAAAGGTCAAACGATGCGTTTCGTATCAAATCAATACACGATTAGTTCCATATTTTACAAATGCCAATACATAGTTGAATCAACAAATAAGTATTTTGCACTGTTTATAATACTGATAGCAATTATAATGAATCCTGAATGGGTGTCCCTTATTTTGCCTCCCTGAAGGTGGCAACCCTAGTGTAGGGTATCGTTTGAATTTTATCAATTCCGATTCTGCTTATCGATTCCCATTCTTTTCGATTCCCAGTTTCAATTCCAATGTGATTAAAAAATTATATCAAACATTTATCCTACGTCTCTTTTTGCAAACCATTTAGTTGCAGCTGAATACCATGAACAAAAATCAACAGGTTACATAAAAACTGGACTCTTTAAGAGCTGTTTGTATGCAAAATAGAGCTGCGTGATTTTGGATGTTGTTTTTGTTTGTTTTGTTTTTCTTAATGGAAGTTGTGGTTCTCACAATTCTGAAGAAAAACATTAGACAACTAAACAAAATCACATGTAATTTATGAATGATTGATTCAATAACTCAAGATGTACTTGTTTCCTTACTGGATGAATCAGCTCAGCTCAGTACTTCTGTGATTTGAATGTTTGCAACACAGAAATAATGATACTGTGTGGTTGAAAATACTGTGATGCTGTTTCATATACAGCAGCTGCTCTCTTTAGGTCAACGGCAGTGCAGACGCAAATTTAAATGTTCAAATCAAACTGATGTAATCGTACACTGCATGGACGAACCAAGTGATCACAATGTTGTGATTGCACATGTCAAAGTTTGAGGAATGAAACAAACTTTGGAGCACTTAGATTAGCGAGCAATGTCCTGGCAGACTGCTAGGTCAGGTCCTTACAGATCAAGAAAGAAAAAAAAAGCGCACACAGGAATCGATAGGCAGAATTGAAATTTTACAACAAGTATCCGATTCCTGACCTTAAGTATCCAATTCTGGAATTAGAATCGATTTTCAATTCCCAACCCTAGTCACATGTGGCATCAAATTACCGTGAGTGTGTTTTGAGAGCAGCCCGCTGTCACACTTCTCGGGAGGCAAGGAGCGAGGAATGAGGAAACTGTGTTCATGTTTAATTTTAAAGGGCTTTTAAAACCTGCTAGAGATATTCAGCCAAGAATTACAACTAACTAAAACACTTTTTCTGACGGACTGATATGACAAACACTGTTAACCATACATTTGTACATTCTCTAACATGCATATTTTGGTTACACAGTTCATTTAAAAGCCTCTGGTGTGTAAAAATAGTAAATACCATTATGTCCTCCTGTTTTTTTACAGTAATAAGTTCTAAGAGCATTAAATAGTTAAAGAAATAATTTAACAAAATTAATTCTAATGCTCATTATATTAGCGTTAGCCACGCTTATGCTAGCGATTAACTACGTATATGCTAACGGCGATGTTTATTTCAATCCAAAATTAAAATATGGAATAATATTCATAACAGAAGCTCTATATATTAAAAATGTAATTGAAACTTACCTGCTTGAACTTGATCGGGGTGTTTTGTTAGTTTGATGCGTTTCCTCCTCTTGAGGTCGCCACTGCTTTTAAGAAGAGGTTGCCAGGTTTTCAAAACAAAACCCGCCCAATCGCATTTCGAGGGGGTCCCCAGTTAAAAATCGCGTTCCGAGGATAAAATACGCGTGTTTTGGCGGGGTTCCCCAGGTATTCGCATTCCAGGGGCTAAATATCACGTTAATGGGGTCGTTTTCAACCCGCGGACATGAAAAACAACCCGCGGCAACAGTGTTAAAGCAGCACAATTCCGCGGGAAAACTGCGGACTTGGCAACACTGGAAGAGGATAGCTTTCTGATAGCGCATCAAGAACTGGGTTGACCGGGTACTCGGTACCACCGGTACTTACAAAAACCTGGTACCGTAACATTTTAATTTTTTTAGTACCGACTTGGTACCGAAATACCGGGTCTTTTGACAACACTAACTGGAACACAAGAAACGACGTTTGAGGACCGACAAACACTAACTGAAAGGACTGGGGCTTTTAAACAGTGGGTGATTGGGAAAACACAGGTGCAAGGAATGACTAATTAAAGGAAACACGTCACACCTGGGGAGGGAAAACACAACACAAAGAGTCCAGGGGCGTGACACCCGCTAACTCAGCCGGCTGTTTCATGATTGGCCAGATTCACCGCATAATAACGAGCATGTGTGTTTCGGGTTCACTCTAACATCCTCAATTCCAATAATGCTCACAAATCTGTGTTTTAGAACAGTAAAAGCAATTAGGGATGCACCGATACCATTTTTTCAGAACTGATCCCATACCAAAAATTCTGAGTATCGGCTGATACCGATACCGATCCGATACCAGCACTGTTTTTTTTTTAATCAACGTAGAATTTCTACAGCTCAGTGTGTTGATCTGATCATCACTGTTTTGGGTGTTAAACACAATCTACTAAATATAGACAACTTCATTTGAAAGAAAAATAACAATTGAAAAAATATATAATCATAATCTGACAAAAAATACTATTATAAACTAGGTTAGTGAATAATTCAGCAGCAAAAGTTATTCTAGAAAAATCATGAGTGCACAATAATTTTATAAAATCTAAACATTTAGTGAAATAACATTATTTAGTGGGGAACAAATATAAGTGAATAAGTGTAAGACTAAATCTGGTCAAATGTTACATGAGTCATTCCACGAAACCGGTACGATTTGAGTCCCTCTGATCTTTTTAAGTGTATTTTATCTATTGGGTCCCCAAAATCTATTTTTAAAAGCTTTTTGTATTAATTGAAATGTCTCCTTTAATAAGGTTTAAAAACATGACATACATTTTATCTTTATATTAGAAATTATCTTGTTTTTTTCAGTTGACACCACCTATTTTGTCATGTCCCTCATGGCCTTCTATGAAAGTGTACTTGGGATATGAATAATAAAATTTGAAAAAAAATGTCCATACATTTTGCCATTCTCATAAATATCGATCTGTGCTTTTTTGCTGGTCATGTTTTTTTTTCTAAGTAAATTCATGATTATTCATTAAAATCATATTATTTAGTTCCGTACCTCAGTAACCCCTCAACCCCGTTACACAAATCATTATCCCCCTATAAAAATTATTAACTG
>NW_015506087.1:49314-68272 GCF_001515645.1 Sinocyclocheilus grahami | reverse complement strand
GGGCAGACATAGGCAAGTTCCCACCTTCTTTTATAACTATAACTTATTAATATTGTGATATTGTGGTTGTCAAGCTTAACGACTCAACCCTGTTACATCAAATAAAGATAGAAATCTATTACTTGTGAAAATGATCTTTTTATTTCAACAATATACATAATTTCGTAATATCATGCATGCCTTGTGCTCTCCTGTTTTTCACTACATTTAGAAGTTATTCAGTAATTTAAATGAATTATTATATTTGATCAAGAGTCTTATACCACATGCATATGTTAAATGTAGTAATGTCCATGTTAAAGCTGTGTGTGCATATGTGTGTTCTGCCTAGACTTTCACATCTCAAATAGTAAATTGCTCTGAAAGAATATTTGATTTAATTATATCAATTTAAACATCTACAGACATCTATAAGTATCGTGCACGCGGCACGCCTAAATGCTGATCCTAAAAAAGGGGAGAAATACCTGCAGAATGAACGCCAGAGATGGAGAAAAAATTTAGAGACATGGAAAAAGAAAGGAATCAATGAGTTAAGTGAAAGACAACAGCGGCTGAAGCATATAAAGTGGAGAGTAGCTTACAAAAGAAGCAAGGAGAGGAGAGAAGCACTGAGGAACTTAATAACCACTCCTCCACAAAGTCCAGATCATGCCCCAGAGCAGTATCCATGTCCAGGATCTTCCAGGTAGAGGAATGAGCAGTTAAGGGTGTAAGAAAACGACTAGGCTGAGTGTTAGAAAGTGTTATTAAATTAAAAGTGTAGTTAATAAAAGTTATATTAGTTGTTTAGGTTGTATGTGATAGTTTACTGACTGAAAAATCATCCGATTGATAGCTGCTCGCCGTTTTGGGAGCCATCAACCAGATTACTTTTTTCAAGACCTTTTACCCATCTACAGTGCATCCGGAAAGTATTCACAGCACTTCACTTATTCCACATTTTATTATGTTACAGCCTTATTCCAAAATTGATTAAATTAATTATTTTCCTCAAAATTCTACAAACATACCCCATAATGACAAGGTGAAAGAATTTTGTTTGAAATCTTTCCTATTTTTGAAACCTTTTTAAAAATAAAAATAAAAATAAAAAACGGGGGAAAAAAATCACATGTACATAAGTGTAACGAATTATCTCATGGGAAATATGAATAATTAACCATAACTAGTTATAATTAATTATGAATATTTTAGATCTGCTGTAGATATTTAGCTGACCTCTCAGGGTCAACTGTCTTGTCAATTCTAAGAACATTAATTTGCTGGTTAAGGGAAATAACTTTCTTACTGTACAATGCTACAAAAGCTTGTAACATAAATCTGCATGATTAAGTGACTCCAGTTATAAGCAAACAATGAACCACATCAAGTGTGATACAAGTAAGGTTTTATTAACTACATAAACACTTAAACTAGTCTAACATACTACATAAACACATAAACTGGTCTAACATCCTACATAAACACATAAACTGGTCTAACATACACATACACACACACACACGCACACATACAGTTGGTATAGGAAAGGGTTAAAGCTTAACTCAGTACAGAAAGAGACATAAGGAATGAAATTTATGGAACCATTTGCATATTCAGCAGATCTACACCTGAGGGAAATGTCAGATTCTTAGTTCAAACACACCTTTGTAAAAAGGTGCAAATTATACCTAATTAATAAGACTAAGTTTGATACTTGTGAGTCTCGTCTGTCTGAAAGAGATTCCTGATGCAATCTTAAGGTTTCCAGTTGATCTTTGCTGAATTTGGTTGATGAGAAAGAACCAGTTTGAGTCAGAGGATCTTGGTGAAATTGAAAGGACAAGGCCGAGGCCTGGCACGAGCTTAGCGTTTCCGGGAGCGTTCTTCTCACATCCTCTCAGAATTAAAACAAACCACCGACTGGGTGGGTCCCTGGAGCGGGGCCTTTAAGGTCGGAGAAGATCCCCGCCTCTCAAGATGGGCTTGTCCAATGAGGAAGTCCGGAATCTCAAGTGGGAGTTCTGAGATACTGGGGCATTTTTATGGCCCTTTGTTTGAAAGCATGGTAATTTGCATATGAAACTCGGATAAAAATTATTAAAGACTCTTAGAACACTAATATGTTGCGTAGGTGTAAACATACAATATACACTCTCAATTAGATCATCCGAATACGAATTCATAGGTACTAAACATGGTAGAGTTATATATATGTAAGCTGACAGGAATGTGTTTAGATTATAAGCCTGCATAACAGTTTACAATTTCAAAGACAAAATACACGATGACAATAATATACCCAATAACCTGAAGGATCATGTGTGTTCATTCAAAGAAAGGTTTTCCTATTAATTAATTAGCAAAGAAAACTCCTTCCCTTGTGGATTTTGCCTATAGGCAAGGACGCGATTTTCTTCACCTAAATTCCAGGAGGACGTAAATGTATCGGGTGTCAGGGCTGCCATGGAACCAACTTCTTTTACATTGTCATTATGGGGCATTGTTTGTAGAATTTTGAGGAAAATAATGAATTTAAGACATTTTGAAATAAGGCTGTAACATAACAAAATGTGGAAAAAGTAAAGTGCTCTGAACACTTTCCAGATGCACAGTGAGCTTATAATGTTCTAATGTATACAATGTTATTGTTGTTTTTCCTGCAGTCAGGTTAATAAAACTCTGTTCAGTTGCAATGTATACATGTTGTTTTTCTTGTTAACATAATAAAATTCAGTGTTTATAGAAAATCCTACAGTGAATAAGTAAAAAACAACTATTTATTTGTTAAGATGTATTTGTCTCTTCAACCCCGTTACCATCTTTAACCCCGTTACCCTAGTCTCAACCCCGTCACACCTACATTTTTATTAATTATTTTTTTAAAGTTTATGAAAAAAACAATTTAATTTCCTGCAGTCAGGTTAATAAAACTCTGTTCAGTTGCAATGTATACATGTTGTTTTTCTTGTTAACATAATAAAATTCAGTGTTTATAGAAAATCCTACAGTGAATTCCACTGTTCCATGTTTTTGCCATTTGTGAATAATGGCTTTCACTGTGGTTCGCTGGAGTCCCAAAGCTTTAGAAATGGCTTTATGACCTTTTCCAGACTGAGAGATCTCAATTACTTTCTTTCTCATTTGTTTCTGAATTTCTTTGGATCTCGGCATGATGTATAGCTTTTGAGGATCTTTTGGTCTACTTCACTTTGTCAGGCAGGTCCTATTTAAGAGATTTCTTGATTGCGAACAGGTGTGGCAGTAATCAGGCCTGGGTGTGGCTAGAGAAATTGAACTCAGGTGTGATAAACCACAGTTTTAACAGGGGGGCAAACACTTCTTCACACAGGGCCATGTAGTCTTGGATTTTGTTTTCCCTTAATAATAAAAACCTTCATTTAAAAACTGCATGTTGTTTACTTGTTATCTTTGACTAATATTTAAATTTGTTTGATGATCTGAAACATTAAAGTGTGACAAACATGCAAAAAAATAAGAAATCAGGAAGGGGGCCAACACTTTTTCACACCACTGTATATACATACTATAAATTAAAAGATAACATAAGATAGGACAGAGCAAGAAAGGCTATTAATAACCTTTCATTGCCAAAAGTATTATAATACGAAAGGATCAATACAGGGCGAAGCGCTTATGTGCATCCCGTGCACAGAATGATGTGCTTGAAGCAACATGGGAGTCACAGTGCGCAGTATAGAAATGTTCAAAGCAGAAAGTGAAGAGATATTAATGCATAGTGTATTAAATCTGTCCAATAGTTTGAGTCTTTTCTTTTAACAGTTTTAAATCTCAGTTACTGTTCGCTCTTGGAGAGTTTCATCGTCTTGACTGTCGAAACGTGACATGCAGTTTGAATGCTGAATGGAGGATGACAGACAGCCACAGCGGAGAGAAGAGTTTACATGAACTTGACTTAAATATTCACCTACCTTACATTAAACTATGGAATGGCTTCAGAACACTTGGAATATAGTGCACGAAAACTTTATGGTGCTTTATAATGTTTAGTTTGAGTCTTTTCTTTTAACAGTTTTAAATCTCAGTTACTGTTCGCTCTTGGAGAGTTTCATCGTCTTGACTGTCGAAACGTGACATGCAGTTTGAATGCTGAATGGAGGATGACAGACAGCCACAGCGGAGAGAAGAGTTTACATGAACTTGACTTAAATATTCACCTACCTTACATTAAACTATGGAATGGCTTCAGAACACTTGGAATATAGTGCACGAAAACTTTATGGTGCTTTATAATGTTTTTGTGCCTTTCGTGCGGCTTAACAATAACAGAATAGTATACGCACCATATCGGATTTGGATCGGTCTCATCTGACCGAAACCCAATCCGGCAGAAAATGCCAGTATCAGAGCCGATACCGAAAACACTGATCAAAGCATATTTACCCCCACTATACTGGTATTTAAATAGAATATATTTATGTTGAACTTTATTCTTGAACAGATGGCGCTGTATTAAGCAGTATAAAAAGTGTTAAAAACATTTCTGAAACATCTGAGTATTTGACAAATATTGCATTTAATTAACTTCATCTGTGATAGAGTATGCAAACACCACGTGAACACTACCGGGAGCAGAAAGTGTCCGACTTGATGTGTTCATTTTCAACTCCGTCCCGACTGCCCTCGACTAATCTCATTGATCGCCGTCCGTAGCCATGGTTCAAGTAAAAAGTATATAGTATACTATAAGGGTATGACATCACATGAAAACTATGAATTATGCTTACATCCATAGCTTCCACTAATTCTGTTTTTGTTGTCTTGGCAGAAATGTGTGAACTAGCGTTCCACAAGCATTCTGGATTTGAGCTTGATACACAAATGCTGAGAATATGACTTGCTCAGAGGAAGCAAAGGCACAATTTGCAGAGATAGAGCTGCTATTAAGTATGTTTCCGAGTGAAGAAGAGTTACAAGTGGATGAGCTTTCACATGCAGAGCTCCGAGCTTATGTGGAGGGCACAGCTCATAATCCCCCCAGCATCAGACCCCAATTCAGCATCAAGCTGAAGATTGAGAACCCTGCTGTAAGTATGTGAAATACATTAAAACATTATTTGTTCCTCATCATTTAATTTAGTTTTCAATCTCTTTTCTTTCCTGATAGGTGAGCATTACATTGCTGTGCACCTGCCCAACTGACTACCCAAAAGTGTTGCCAGATATTGCTGTCAGGTATTTAAAGGGGTGGTTGATTGTGATTTCACTCTTTTGAGTTTATTTGGTGTGTAATGTTGCTTTTTGAGCATAAATAATATCTGCAAGGTTATGACTCTGAAAGTTCAATGCAAACGGAGATATTGGGTGGGTTGCAACAACCAGGATTAAATTAAACAACGTCTAGAGCTAATCAAGGATTTGTTGATTTGGGTTTTATTTTAAATCGAGTTGTGATGCACCACTTAATTTTAAATTTAGATGAACAAATCGGGGATTAAAATTCCAATCTGCGATTTAAAACCTCCATCTACGATTAACTTTCTCCGCCATGATGGATTCATCGTAACTAAACAGCAAAAATTTTAATATTCCTTATCCTCTGTCTCTGACATAATTTGCTTTTGTCAAACGACTGATCAAGCAAGCAATGAAAACATTTAGGCAGTGCATACGGATTTCATAATCTATTTGTAGTAAATTAATGGAATATCGCTTATGACAAACAACCGAGATAAGAGAAAACAACTGGCATGATTCACGGCGTGACCTCTGCTCGTGACAGCGTCGCCCCTTCCGTTCAGTAGCTGCGTGGAGCGGGCGTGAGAAACGAGAGGCACGGCCACGATCACTGGCGCTCACTTAATCATCACCGCTGCCGTTAAATGCTATAGCTACAGCATATTCCTATCTTCTTTGTCGTACGTCGAGATGGATCAAGATGAGTGATGGATCCACATCACCAACTCGATAGCAGACATAAGTTTAGACCCTTGCCAAGACCCTCACAATCTGCCAGTTCAATGCACTTTAATTTTCATTTTTATTTGTAATAAACACCTCTTTGAAACCTGACCCACCCACTGCTTCTGTCTTTGCCACATATTGTAACTGTAGGTGCACTTTATTTTATTTAAACTTCCTCACCTAAAATTTAAGTTAATCCGTAATTGAGATTTAAATGAGAGTTTAAAGTTATGGAGCAACAGGATTAAAGTTAATCTATTTTAAATATAAAATAAATCCAGGATCAGAATGATGGTTTAAATGTAAACCTGCTTATTTTTAAACAAGGTTTAAACTTTGGTGCAACAGAATTATTAGATAAACCTTGATTTAAACTTAATACTTGTCGATGCAACCCACTCATTGTCCCATTGTGTTTAATGCCTACAATAATGGCTCGTAGGGACTACAACAAGCTACTTCCAGGGTTGGTGACATCACAAACCATTCAAACAGAACTTTACATAAACACCGCACAAGGAACATGCAACAAAGGGGGGCAACCATGTTGCCCCGCTTTAGAGAAGAGGAAGAGTTGTTGCCATGCCGTCAAAACTAGGGGCGCACGAACAAGTCTATATATGAATCGCGATTCTGTCTTCTAACGATGCTAATGGATTTACAAATTTCTAAATCAATGTTCTAAAGCAGCAGTTCTTAATCCTGTTCCTTGCGTCCCCCTGCTCTGCACACACTCTGCTCGGCATCTCTCTCTCTCTCTCTCTCTCTCTCTCTCTCTCTCTCTTATTCAGATCACTAGCTTGTCAGCTCCATCAGTGATCTGTGTTCCAATTATACACTTTTATGTGTATAGACAGGCAGATATTTTTCACATAGCTACGAGAAGCGTTAAACAAGTGCTGGCAAACACTTCTTACTGTTACAAAAAAGCTACAACGCAATCATGTATTCTGCTGTATTAAAGCTTTAATCAGGATGAAACCGTATATTAGAAGCTAACATAAGCAGTAGCATTTGCAACAGTGTACCTAAAAGTATGAGACAACAACAAACAAAAAAAACATACCATTCTGAAACGTCCTGTAAGAGCTGTGCTTGCACGGATCCTCTTCACTAATATTCTCTGGGTCTGAATCAGGCTCAAATTTATAAGCAATATTGAATATTGACGTTATACTGGCTTCATATCCAGCAAGCTAAACACTTCTACTCAATAAACGGACTTGACACCAGGAAGTCGTAGTTCGGATGATTTACTGAGTAAAATGTGTAAAACTGTAAAATAAAACAAAGATTGTATAAATAAACTGTTACATGGAAAATGTTGAGTCCAATTTGATCTAACATGAGATAATTATGCAAAATGTTTACACAGCATAAATAAACTGAGAGATAAATGCTTAATGTGAGCTTAAGCAGTTCAAAGATCTTATAATATAAACAGAACTACGTATTTCACAATCACGTATTATGAAAACGACTATTTCCATATGTAGTCCTTGATAAACATACAGAATAACATAAATCAACGATAATCAAACTTTACTTACAGGCAGTGCCTCGTTAAGTGTTGTTAATATGATGGAATTATGCAACAACAAAACTGTCATGTGCTGCGCATGCTATTCTTCTAAACCCAGAAACTGAATAACATAAATTCAAGTGGTAGAATACAAAATGACCAGTAGGGGGAGCCAAAAGCAAGCTAAAACAGGCAGAGCCAGAACAGACGTCATTGTTTACAATACAACCGGAGTGCATTCTGAGGTGAGGGGCGTGATGTTTCTGTACCCCCACTAGGCGGTTTAGTGGAGGGGCTTCATAAAACCAGGAAATCATCAGAGTGTTCATTGGAGAAGGGATGGCGCGGTGTAGAATAAAGGTAAATTATGTGAAAAATTATGCGTTTTTATACGTTATACTGCACCCTATAAATAACTTTAAGTTTGCAATTAATGCTAATGGTCTTTCACACTCCCTTTTGATTTGTTTACACATTGACCAGTCCCTCCAGGATATCGCGGGACTTTTTCTGACTTTTGCGGCCTAAAATGCTAAAATGATTTTGCTGTGGCATTTCTCAAAATTTGCGGCGATATTTGCGGCATTTCTTATTGTTATGCAGTGAAAATATACCACAGACAACATTCTCCTAACATTATGACTCTTCCGACTTCGAGAACCATTGTAGGGCTCCAGACTAACATTTGAGGACACCAACACCAGTGCCGTTAAGTTCTACAGAAGGTGGCAACAGCACCTGACAGTAAAGCACTCACCCTAATCGCACATGCACATCTTGGAGATGTCTATTTGATGTCTGCATTTACATATGCAAGATGTATTTTTTAGAGTGTTTGCTCATCTGCAATACATCTCCTAGACGTTTCCTGTCAGATGTTAAATAGACATTTATTAGAATGCATGTAAAACTGCTTCTGAGACTCTATCAGATTACACAGCAGATGTTTCCCAGAGCTTTAGCAGACGTCTTACAGATGTACTTGTGCTGTCTGTGTTGTTGAGATGCAGATAAAATTAAACTTTTATTACTGTCATTCATAATGTCTAAATATAATTTAATAAATACAAAAAATATATATTAGGGAGTGGAAAGGGCTAATAAGCCTATAAGTACTTCTCTGCAGCCATCTACTAGTGGTAATTTAATGTCTTTTTTATTTTTAAATAAGTCTTTGCTTTCCTACATTATGAAGCTTTTAGTTTTATAAATGGGGCAACCTATGAAGGATGAACAAATAATGTCATCACATTAAAAATAACTTTCAAATACTTAAAGTAATACTCCAGTAATACTTAAAGCTTTGATGTGCTGGGAAAAGTTGTGTGAAGCATTTAAAAACAGTCGAAAACATTAGACCATTTCTGCCACAAGTTGTTCCTGTAGTTTTACTGTTAAATCCATGGTGAATGGTGGTGATTTGTGTTTATTGAACAATGTTTTTCCTGGTTTCCACATCAGTAGTGTTTGTTCTGATATCTGTAGCTTTAACAGAATTCTGTGCCGAATTTGAATGCTTCTCACAAGATTTCACAGAGATGTTATTGATTCTGCGGTGAACTCGACTGCTTTCTTCACTGTATCTCCCAGTGCTGTGTATAACGGTGTCGTGTGATCGAGATCAGATAAACCAAGCGGATAAACGGTCTGCGCTGCGTAGCCCAAACAAGTAGTGCGGATTCGTTCTGCTTTTGGTTCGTTTGTCCAATGTAGCTTTTGTAAATTAGTCATGATGAGAACGCAAGGCTGTTCATTCCATTTTTGGAACTGAGAAACAACCTTTCTTTGACTGAATGCGCATTGCGATGACGTCACGGGACACGTCTAAAGTCCAAAATCTGTGGAAAATCTGCGGCAATTATGAAAATTTGCGAGTTTGCTTGATTTTGCGATAAATTCAGCAATCGCAGAATCGCAAAATCCTGGAGGGACTGATTGACATACTTGAATAGTGCTAGAGTGTAACAATATATCTGCCAATGGCGTTCCGTCCATATAAGCTGCAAATGCTCCGCATACCCAGGCCATCTGAAAGAATGAGTTCACAGGCTGATTAACCCTAAAAAGTGTAGAACCGTAAAGAGACCTCAGAAAATTTATTTATTGCTATTTTCTATTTTATTGGGATTCAGATTTTTTTTTTTTCCAAAACTTGACTCTTATTTTTGATTTTAGTGTTTGTATCCCCCAGGATACGTCGCCCCTTTGGGGGTATAAATTCTCTGAAAACAGAACACTTGTTTATCAATGCCTGTACAACATGGATGTAATTCCTGAATGCTTTGGAATACAGACCTAAGGTCAGTCTCTGTTTGAAGAAGACTCATAGCAGATTATTGCTGAAGTGAAAGCATTTAAAAAAAGAAAGAATAAAAAAGTTATAGAAGTTTAAGTTTGAAGTTTGAAGATAATGTAGTATACTATTTATTTTTGTTTTATATAAAATAAATAATTTATCAAATATGTTGCACTTTAAATTGCTATAAAATTAAAGCCATATATCTAACCAAGTTATGTTCCAAATTTGAAGTTGATATCACAAAAAATGTGCTTCCTGTGAGATTTTGTTTGGCCACTATACCAAAAATAACAGTGAGTAACCAAAATTCTATTTAATTTGTTGATGTAGTTTTCTGTCACAAATCAATAATTTTGTTAGAGAGTCATTTTTAAATAAAATTAAAAAAACATTTTATTTAAAAAAAAAGCATATAAAATTTGAATTAGCATTATAATAGAGAGTGCTAGAGTTAGAGGGTCAAATGAAGACGAAAGATATATTTTCAGCTGTTTCTAGAAAATGATTAAGGACTCAGCTGCATGGATTGAGTTGGGCAGGTCATTCCACCAGGAGGGAACAGTTAATGTAAAAGTCCATGAAAGTTTTATCATACTGCTAAATGTTTCAATACACGTATTTCAGTCAAATGTAATTTATGCAATATTTCAAACCTTTAACCCACTTGGGGAAATCAACCCATTGCAACACTTTAAAAGTAGCCCAATTCTGTGGAAAAAATGTGGACTTGTCAACCCTGCATCCAATTTGACTGATCTCAGGTCGAGAGTAAGGAGAGATGATGCAGGAGTATTAGCGGCTCCCTGATGCTGCAAAATTATATGCAATATTAGAATGTTTAAAGGAGTGGACACGAAAATTATGGGAGCGAAATACATGGTGCGGGAGCAGGTGGCAATGGTCAGAGATTCAGCGGGAGCAAGATTAAGAAAACGGCCAAATCCCGGACATTTTGGGTGATTAAGAAATCCCGGCCAAACACATTTTTTTAGGTCCAAAAAGAGGACATGTCCGGGGAAAAGAGGACGTATGGTCACCTTAAAGCATTTAATTCATAAAATTGCAATTTAAAACTAATAAGCTAATGCTGAACAACAGCTTTTTAAACAGGTAAGTCCCCATCATGTGTAAATATGTGATCAACTTTTATCGGAGTGTGAGTACACTGTTAGACATTTCAAAGTGTTTTTACAGTAACTTGCCAGTAAGTTACTGTAATTAAGATTTACAGTAGCAAACTGTACTGTTTTACAGTAAATTACTATTTTAAAAATCCAATTCATCAGTATACTACTGTAATTCATTCATTTTAATATAGATTTCATTTGATTTTATAATTTTTTATATAGAATTCAATTTATTTTTAATTTAACTATGTACTACTGGCATTCAATTAAAACACATAATAATTACAAAATATCAAATTCTTTATTTAAAACATTGCATGTATAACACTTAAAAATACAATCTTCCAATGCTGGAAAAGTTCATCTTCACCATTTCTCCTTCCTTAGGACATTTTGCAGTGCAATATGTTGTATTCTCTGGATTTATCCTCACAAAGAATCTTTAGGCAACAGAAACGTAATGGGAAAAGAAATACATAACCATCTGCAAAACCCAGGCGCTGCTCCAAAACGTGGCCACCTTTGCTCTCCATCCACTTTTTAGTGAAAGAAAGGTGTTCCCTGAAAAACAAGAAGTAGAAATGACACTTTTAAAAGGCAAACCCCATATAGAATACACAAACCTCTCAAAACCATAACTTAGTTGTTCTCTTACCCGAGTTATCAATCTCAGGGTGGCTGGCATGCTCATGTCTTTCTTGATGCTTCATTGCAGTTGCCTTTAAAACACAAATACAAAAAATGCCGTAAATCTTTAATTCCATAAAATTTCCATTATAACAAACTAATTCTAAAACTAAGGCAGCTAGCCATAAAACTAGTTTAACCTTGCTAACATATGATTTTATTTTCTCAATAGGATACTGGCCAACATTAACTAACACCTGAACAAAATTTCACATTAGTTAACTTAATGTTAATATAAGATAAGCGTTGCTTGTTAAAAATATTTTGTATTTTAATTCGGTACGTTAAATCAATATACTGACAGTCTTTTGAAAGGACAGCGCAGTTTACCTTGGTAAAGTTACCTCAATGTTAACGATTAAATGTTAACTGGTGTGCAAAAATCTGACAAAACACACACACAGACATACATACATAGATTTTTACCTTGCTTGCTGGTCTTATTCTCTCTTGAGGTGTATCGATTGTAAGAAAAAGTGAAGACGTCGAAGATCTTGATGAAGAATAACTTTTATTACAGAATAGTAGTGACAAAGTACATGTAGTAGTCAGAGTCAGACTGAACCCCGAACATCCTAAGCTCAATCATTTTATACTGTATTACGTTCATCTTCCCGCTCAACATGTAAATTAAGTTTCGTTTTAAATGTAAATTGCGGATGACAATGAAAGTGATAGCCTTCCGTTCCCTCGTCTTCTGTAGACTCAAGTGGGAACAACCAAATGTTAAGGTGATAAGATTAAACAGAATCCATAGCAGTTATTTCATGTACCCTTTTGGTCAGCAGATGGTTCTTGACGACCTGCTGCTGCTCCCACACTATAAGTGACAAATTATCGCTCCGGAGGTACTATTTACATATGATTAAGATCGGAAAGAACTATCTATATGATAATTAAGCTCTTTGTAGAGAAAGCGGCATAGTTTAATACACAATTTGGAGTGGAAGCTGGGTCAAGGCAGACTATAATTTCTTACACGATACACAGCGCAGATGTTCTCCGGAACTCTTCCACTCTCACGGGTTCATCCCCGGGCAAAACCTGCGGAGCTGCCCCGCTGGATCCGTGTCTTCCTCGGATGTGAGCGGCACAGCGAGGCGCAACAAAAGACAATATAGAACCCATTATAATCAGCAATACTATCTACAATGGATGCAGACAGTAAACTGATGCCCCGGTATAATTCTGACGCACAGTATACTCCAAGCGCTCACGTTGTTTCTGACACGAAGGGCAAACGTATTTGCCAATCATTACAAGCGATGTAACATTAACACGTTCAGTATAGTCTGTCCCAAGTTATGGCACGGTGCAGGGCAAATCTTGTTAACCCTGTAAGCGCCAAAGTCACAAAATTGCGACAAGACATACTTAATAAAATAGGCTGTAGATCCTAATATGGTGTAATATCTCATTTGTATTCCCTACCACTAGATGGCAGACATGTAGTACTTCGATTTTAGACTAAAATGACGTCATGTTCCTATTCAAAGTGTTTGCGTAAAGAGCAGAGCAAGTGAGCTATCATGTCATTGATGCGGATGCAGTTAATTTCAGAGCATCTGAGTAAATTGTGAGATTTGTGAGAGAAAATTGCCAAATGGCTAATAAAAAGTTGTACCGTGAGGATGTGTTGCAAATGTTATTCGCCGATTCTGACTTTGAAGGGGAATATTTGCCTTTTGGAAATGACGATCGGTCGTCTAATGATCGCGCTTCTCCCGGTACATCTTTGCAGCGCAATGGTGCCGCCATGCATGGCGTGTGTGTTCACGAAGCACAAACAAGCGATCATTTCAACACTTTGCCCAATGGGGATGGGGGTGGCAGGGGTGAACGTGGTCGTAGTGTCCATAGGAGAGCTGTTGATAGAGGCAGCAGGGGTAGGAGAAATAGGGCTGGAAGTAGCACTAGCTCTTTGGATCCAGCGTCCCAAAGAGGTGGGAGTGGCTGTGGTAGACATGGCCGTGCTGTGCGTGGGAGAGCCGGGAGATATGGTAGAGGCAGCAGCAGGGGTGATCTGGCTCTAAATAGCGATGACTATGGTGGTTGGGTTTTTTTGAGAAATGAAGAAGTGTATCAGGACTGGATCAAATGCTTTGATGAGCCTGTTGGTTATCTAGGAGAGAAGGATTTGACCAGTGCTGCACCCTTACAAAGTACAGGTGCAGTCAGTGTGGGGTAGGTCTTGTGCCATGCAATGAGAGGTACCATACTCTCAAGAACTATAAACTTTGTCACCTAGATACCTGATTGGGCAGATAGCTGGTCAACTGATCAAAAAATAGGCACATGCATATAGTAATACTATGGAACAGTAATATAGTAATAATTTACTATAGTTACTAATAGTTTTACTGTTGATTTCCTCTTTTCCTGCTCATTTGGAATGAGGATAAAAAGACAAAAAAAACATGCAAATAAGTTCAAACAGCAATTCAACATCTACAATTTCCTGAATATTATGAAATTCAAGATGGCCGCCCCGATGACGTCATAATAGGCAAATTAGATGAGTATATTTACACCCCATATAAACTTTCGGTCATGCCCAACATTTTTCTAATTTACAGTAGATCTCTATCCTTAAGCCCTTTCAAGCCACAAGCTTTTGAAATCTTGATGTCAAAATCCAGCATTTTTTCCAAAAAAAAACTGGCGCCTAAAGGGTTAATCCTAATGTAAGAAATTAGGAAAATTAAACCACCTCAATGGAATGGCGCCACAGAGGCTGTTACAGCAATTACAGTAGTATACAGCAATTTAAAAAAATACAGTAAGTTTCTGTATGTGGAGTTTGACATCACAGAAAATTCCCATGATGCAAAGGGTATTACAGTTACGTACTGTAAAGGGAATTTGCAGTATTATACTGGGTGATATACAGTAAATAACTGTAGAAATTATAGAAATGTCTAACAGTGTAGACTTCCCACTACATGGCAGTAGTGGGTAGCCTTCCCACTACTGCCATGCAGTTTTAAATGCTGCCCGTGAGCTAAACAAAGATTGTATGAACAAAGTCGATATATCTAAATATTTACAACAAACATCCTTTCAACATGAAACCAAGAAATGAGATCTACACTTTCCCTGCCTCTCCCCACAGCTTCTCAAATGTTTGTATCCACCAGGATACGTCGTCCCTCTTAGGGTTAATATAAACATGATTATAAGTTGATCCCTTGTCATCTGAGATGTAACTTAAAGCTTAATAAAGAGTTGGGTACGTAAAATTATTTATTTGAAAAACAACAGTAAATTTCTGTAAATCTACAGAATCTATCAGTTACGGTTGCTTCCGGGTGAACGGAATCTCCGCAGCTTTGACACCTGCGCTCTATTGCTATGACTTGAATTGTTGCGCATTCACAGTGGTTTGCTGGCATGCACGTGATTTCATGCGCGAGGTAAGCTGTCGGCAAAGCGCTCGCCCAAGCTGAAAAATGCGCTGTTGCTGCAAGATCTCATTTGCCGAAAATTACATTGTATTTGATGCAAATCTATGGGGGTAGAATTGTTGCACATGTAATGTGTAATTGTATGATCCACAAATAAATGTAAAGAGATGAACAAAAATTAAATATATTGAAAAATAAATAGAATGAGACCCACAAATAAATCTTAGAGTTTCATAAACATGAATTAAATTCACAAAACAGTTTAATGAGATTTGCAAATAAAAACATTCACAAATATCTTTTTATGTCACAAATACAACTTTGCCTGGCATTCATTTGTGAATTGCGTCCTGTGCATTTGTAGATTGCTGCATGCATTTGTGGATCGTTCGCTGTGCATTTGTGAATTGCTGCAAGCATTTGTGCATTTTGAAACATTTCGAGTGTCAAGATGTACACCAACTCACAAATATGTGGACTCCACCCACCGTGTACTCGAGCCAGATAACAGCCTCACTTGGCTGACCAATCGTAGCATGTTCTCACTATAGCTAATCACGTTTCACTTTACAATCAGGGTGGTCTCACCCTGAAATAACTTCATTCATCTTCATTGGCCCACATAGGAAATGTAAAGGCCATAAAAATTGGAACAGTAATTTCTTTAGACCATTAGACTGTGTATCAAACCAAGCCACATTATATTTTACGTGACTTTGAAAAATGCCAGAGAAAAAAATGGTTTGAATCACGGCTATGGGAACAACGCTATACTGGATACAATTGCGTTATGGAAGCGTGATGTTAATCAAGATGTAAAGAAAAGCATTAATAAGTAACTGACTAATAAATAACTGGATTCAACCTCATGATAAACATACGAGTTTGTGAAACAGGTTAAATTGCCATCTTACAACAGCCAACCGCATTTCCCGGTTTTTCAGTCAAGCCGTTTAACGCTTCAACTGCCAAAGGTAAAACGTCACCCATTTTTAAAATTTACCCGTGCACATGGCTACTGTTTTGATATGGCTAAAAATGTAGGCCTGTACAGTATGTCACTGTAGTATGCCACTGTTTTCACAAAGTAATGTCTAGAGTCATAAAATGATTATTTTTAGTCATCAACTATGTTTTTGTACTGTTTTTATTTTTTAAGTTCAAGTGCATTTTAAGCAGGCTACATTATAATCCCTTTTCTTAATGGTGAATATAAACCAGCCTGCAATGACAACGAGAATTACAAAGAAATAAATACATATTTGACTGGTGTAATGTTATAATAAAATGTTTTAAGATAACCCATGTTATTTAAATTACTAAAATACCCTATAATACACTATAATGAGCAATATTACTTCACTGCATGCATAGGATGATACAAGGACAAATTCAAGAGTACAGTTTTACCGAATTAATTATAAAAAATTTTAGTTATATAAATTATAATTTAAATAAGAGAACACCACCAATAAACTTGGGGTAATCGTAAAAATGGTTTTATTCATTACATTATTCAGAATTTTTTTTTTTGGAAATGGGCAGACTAGAATAAATAGCAACACAGTAGCGAACAACGATAAAACATTGCTAAACAGAGATTAATTAATTTTTCATAATTAATTTAATTATAAATTTTTTTATAACAGGGTATTGTTAATAACACAATTTTAGTAAAAGTCAATGACTGGGAGACTTGGATATTTTATTGAAAATCTATTGTGTACATTACCCAAAAAAATTTAAGGAACACTTTGAAAACACATCAGATCTCAATGGGGAAAAATATCATGATTATCTATACTGATATGGAATGGGTCATGTGTTAGGAATGAAAGGATGTCACATCGTTTGATGAAAATTAAAATTATCAACCTACAGAGGGCGGAATTCAAAGACACCCTGAAAATCAAAGTGAAAAAATTATGCAGCAGGCTAGTCCATTTTGATGAAATTTCATTGCAGCAACTCAAAATGGTACTCAGTAGTTTGTATGACCCCCACGTACTTGAATGAATGCCTGACAACGTCGGGGCATACACCTAATGAGACGACAGAAGGTGTCCTGGGGTATTTCCTCCCCAGATCTGGACCAGGGCATCACTGAGCTCCTGGACAGTCTGAGGTGCAACCTGGTGGCATCGGATGGACCAAAACATAAAGTCCCAGAGGTGTTCTATTGGATTTAGGTCAGGCGAGCATGGGGGCCATTCAATGGTATAATTTCCTTCATCCTCCAGGAACTGCCTGCATACTCTCGCCACATAAGGCCGATCATTGTCGTGCACCAGGAGGAACCCAGGACCCATTGCACCAGCGTAATGTCTGACAATGTGTCCAAGGATTTCATCCCGACACCTAATGGCAGTCAGGGTGTCATTGTCTAGCCTGTAGAGGTCTGCGTCCCTCCATGGATATGCCTCCCCAGCCGTGTTGGGCAGTAGCGTCACCACAAGTAGTGAAACTACTAGCTTAACTACAGTTCTTAGTAGCGTGGTGGTAGCGTCGCTGTTTTCTTAATCAAATAGCTTTTTAGTAGCAAAGCTTTTTTTTGATCAAGTAGCGTGGTAGCATCAACAAAAGCATTCTGAAGCTCAAGCTCAAATCGGAAGTATATAAGCTTAGGATCACTGATCCTGGACCAGTAAAAGTGATGCCACCGCCACTAAACCTCGTAACTCCATTGGCTCCTCAAACTGTCAGTCAAACCTCATTATTCCTCCCGCCTCTCTCGTGAATGAAGTGTGGTGCGCAGTTTGGAGCATCTAAGCTTGTTTGCAGTCTGAAGGTAAATAAAAGAACTGTTGATTGAATAAGTACAGCGTTTTCTTTACTCAAGAAACACTATATTTATAAAGGCTAATGTTTTTTTTTGTATATGAGGAGCGGAGAAGAGTGTCTTAGCATTTGTTGTCAAGTCACAGGCAAATAGCTTGTGCGAAGTGCTAAATCTTTTATAATATGATACTTTGGCCAAATAACAGGAAAAAAAATTGAGTGCCCACATAGCGACAGAAAACTATAACCTGCAAGTTCAAGAAAATGTAAATGTGATGCCCGTACTGCCTTTGATGTGGCGTTAATGACGAGGAAAAACACATTCGCTGGTCAAAAGCTTTGTATTTGATTTTGGTAAAATGTTAATAATATAATGACATATGCAACGATGCAAATAAACATAGCCTAAGTTATTTGTAGGCCTATACATCTATATGGTAACACTATACAATAAGATTTCATTAATGTTAGCTAATGTATTAACTAACATGAGCATACAATGAACAATACATTTATTACAGTATTTATTCATCTTGAATGAATGAAAACGTCATTCATTGGTAGTTCATGTTCACAGTGCATTAACTAATGTTAACAAATACAACTTTTGATTTTAATAATGCATTAGTAAATGTTGAAATTTACATTAATAAATGCTGCAGAATTATTGTTAATTCTTAGTTCATGTTTACACTAGTTAACTAATGAACCTTATTGTGACGTGTTACCATTTATATTTGTATTTATTTAGTCATTTAGCAGATGCTTTTATCCAAAGCAACTTACTAATGAGGACAATAAAATCAGTCAAAACTAACAAAAGAGCAACAATATATAAGTGCAAATGGCAAGTCTTGGTTAGCCTAACACAGTACACGTAGCATGGTGTATAAACTGGTAAAACAGGGGGGCAAACACTTCTTCACACAGGGCCATGTAGTTTTGGATTTTGTTAATAATAATAATAATAATAATAAATACCTTTATTTAAAAACTGTATGTTGTGTTTACTTGGGTTATCTTTGACTAATATTTATAAATTTGTTTGATGATCTGAAACATTAAATTGTGTTGGTCCATTGTGTTTTTTGAAAACCAACTTCACTGCACCCGTTTATCAAGACATTTTGGAGTACTTCATGCTTCCTTCTGCTGGCCAGCTTTTTGAAGATGCTGTTTTCATTTTCCAGCAGGATTTGGCACCTGCCCACAC
>NW_015506087.1:39089-49256 GCF_001515645.1 Sinocyclocheilus grahami | reverse complement strand
AAATAAAAAAAGAAGATAAATATAGATAAAGTAGAATTAAAATAGAATAGAAAGTGCTAGAGTTAGAGGGTCAAATAAAGGTGGAACAGATGTGTTTTAGTCATTTCTTGAAGATGGTTACGGACTCAGCTGCTCGGATTTATATAAATGTATCTGTATACAATAAAGCCACAATACCAACTACCAATAGGAGGTTTCCGGCTGACAGCAAAAATTTATTTTGCCTATGTCACAATATGAGGTAAATCCGGCCCTGTACATGATACTGATTTTTGTTGCCAAATTGGTTTGGAACAGTTGTTGAATAAACAACTAAACTGAAATATTATGCCTGCCTGTCTGCTTGACTGACCGTTTTATTGATCACTGAGAGAGCATTGACTTATAATGTTGGTACAATATGAAAATGAAATAAATAAAAATAGCTTCGATGTAGTAAACTACTACACAACCAGGGCAGGCGGATTAATGAGTGAATGAAAAACGGGTTTCAATTTGGAGACATGAAAAACGGGGTGAATTCTCCTGTACGCCGGCGGGAGTTTGAGGCGGACTGCCACTGGGCTAAGAATCTTAGTGACAGTAAATGAGCCAATAAATTTGGGAGCTAGTTTATTACAAAGTAGAGAGGAATATTCTTGGAGGAAAGCCACACCTTTTGACCAACGATGTAAATGGGAGGCTTCGACCGGTGACGATCGGCCTGAGCCTTGGTGCGCGCTCCCACTTGGAGGAGAGTCTCTCGGGCTCTTCTCCAAGTGTGACGCACCTCTGGACGAAGACGTGAGCTGAGGGGATCGCGACTTCGGATTCCAGACTGGGAAAAATAGGTGGCTGCTGTACCCTAAGCTACATTCAAATGGAGAAAGGCCCGTGGATGACACTGGTAACGAGTTGTGTGCGTACTCCACCCATGAGAGTTGCTGGCTCCAGGAGGAAGGTTTTTGTGCCACCAAACATCGCAACGTTCTCTCAAGATCCTGGTTGGCCCGCTCCGTTTGGCCAGTGCTCTGCGGATGGAAACCAGAGGACAGACTGACACTCGCCCCCAGTAATCTACAAAACTCCTTCCAAAATTTGGAATCAAATTGGTGTCCTCTGTCGGAGACCACATCCACATCGCGATAAGTGATGAGAAAAAAAATGTGCAAGGATGCATCTTGTCCGAGGAAGAGCGCTGGGATAGAACAGCACCTACCCCCACCTCTGACGCATTGACCTCCATCATGAACTGACGTGTGAAATCAGGGGTTACGAGAATGGGAGCAGAAACAAAGCGGCTCTTGAGGTTGGTAAATGCAGCTTCGGCTGCACTAGACCACCTGAACGTCGTCTTTGTGGAGGTCAAGGCAGACAGAGGAGTGGCAAGTTGGCTGAAATTGCGAATGAAATCCCGGTAGAAATTGGCGAACCCCAAGAACCTCTGCAGGGCCTTACTGGAATCCGGGGTTGGCCAATCCACCACAGCCTTAACCTTATCGGGATCCATGCACATTCCCTCGGACGAGATAATGTACCCCAAAAATGGAACTGACTGTGCATGTAACGTGCACTTCTCCGCCTTGACAAAAAGCCCATTCTCGAGCAGCCTCTGGAGCACTCGCCTGACGTGCTGAACATGTTCCTGGAGAGAAGAGGAAAATCTTCCAGGTAGACATATATGAACTGATCGACCATGTCTCTCAGCACGTCATTGACAAGTGCTTGGAAAACCGCGGGGGAGTTGGATAACCCGAAGGGCATAACAAGATATTCAAAGTGCCCTCTGGGGGTATTGAATGCGGTCTTCCACTCACCCCCCCCCCTTATGTGGACCAAATGATAAGCATTGCGCAAATCCAATTTGGAGAAAATGGACGCTCCCGTCAACCGCTCAAAGGCTGAAGACATCAACGGCAAAGGGTAAGTATTCTTTACCGTGATGTTGTTCAGCCCTCGGTAATAAATGCACGGTCGCAGGGAACCGTCCTTTTTGGCCACAAAAAATTCCTGCCCCAGCGGGAGAAGAGGATGGGTGGATGAGCCCGGCTGCTAGAGAATCAGTAATATATTTCTCCATGGCCTCCCTTTCTGGAGCAGAAAGTGAATATAACTTGCCCTTAGGCGGAGACATACCTGACAATAGATCTATAGCACAGTCATAGGGATGATGCAGAGGAAGAGAAGCAGCCCGGGACTTACTGAACACTTCCTTCAGGTCGAGGTACTCCTCGGGCACATTAGACAGGTTCACTGGCTCATTCTGCAACACAGAAGAATACACAGACGAACAAGCAGACATAAGACCGGAAGCATAACACGAGTCACTCCACGCAGAGATAGAATTATGCCCCCAATCCACCCTCGGATTGTGGTGCACCAGCCAGGGATGGCCAAGGATGATAGGAGCCAGAGGGGACTCCGTGAGCAGAAGTGTGAGTTCCTCAGAATGGTTCCCTGAAGTAATGAGCGTGATAGGTCCAGTAGTGTGTGTGATACTGAGAAGGGTATGTCCATTGAGTGTGTTGACAGAGATCTTATGGCAGGGAGGAACTATGGGAATCTGAAGGTGTGATGCCAGACTGTAATCCATAAAATTACCTTCTTCTCTGGAATCCAGCAGGGCTTGGCAGTTGTGGACTCTGGCTGCCTATTGTAGTCTTACTGGGAGGAGAGTTGTGGACGAGGATTTCTCCAAGAATAATCCACCCGACAGTAACCTCGGTTCTGCTGTAGGGCTTGACCTTTTACTGGACAGTGAACCAGGATGTGGCCCTCTGCCCTACAATATAAGCAGAGTCCCTTTGCTCTCTGACGGTCCCTCTCCTCCCGGGAAAGCCGAGCTCTACCCACCTGCATGGGTTCCTGATCGGATGTGGGACTGACCGTATAACCGGAGTTGGCAGCAGAGAGCACAGGAAGTTCCGACATCAGAGCGTAGCAGGCTCGTTGATCACGACGCTGAAGACGTGCATCAACACGAAGAGCTAAATCGATCAGTCCATCAAGACCAGAGGGTAACTCCATTATAAAGATCTCCTTCTGGATACGGTCAGCCAACCCATGCAGGAACATATCCCACTGCGCCTCCTCGTTCCATTTGCGCTCAGCGTCCAGGGTCCGGAACTCGATGGGATAGTCAGAGACGGTCCTGTTCTCCTGCCGTAGCTCAGCCAACATGCGTGCGGCCTCACAACCTGCAACCGCACGATCAAAGACCCGTCTCTTCTCCTCAGAGGGATGTTGATTCTCCCACACCACCGTCCCCCACAGAGCTGCGCGTCCTGACAGCAGTGTCAAAACTAGAGCCACTTTAGATTGTTCTGTAGAAAATGTCAAGGGTTGAAGAGAAAAGAACATAGAACACTTAGTTAAAAATGCTCTACAGTGATTAGGCTCACCAGCATATGTCTCTGGTGTGAGTAGACGTGGCTCATGCTGACGTCCGATGCCTGTTGACGTAGAGAGAACTGGCGGTGGGGGTGGCGCAGTGGGTAACCTCAGCTGTTGCAGTTGGGTAGTGAGCTCGGACATCTGTGCTACCAAGGCTTGCACAGCCCGTCCCGTAGCTAGCATTTGCTCCTCCTGACGATCCATGCGTGCGTTGTTGTTGGATAAAAATGTTTGCAGATCCGTAGCATTCGCTGAATCCATAATGGTTCAGATCGTTCTGTCAGGGTGGAAAAATAAGGATTCAGTAGTGAATGTGAAAAAATGACAGTTTATTGAGGAGTCCCAATAAGGAAGAAGGCAAGAGTAAAGTAGACCAGAAAGCCAACAGTCACTCTTGGCAGCGCAGGGACTCAAATAGGCCGCTGATTCCTCGAAGGTCCATGCGGCGAGTTCCACGAGAGAGGAGAGACAGAATCCACAGGAATCAGCCACAGGACGAAAAGCACAGACATTAAATAGCTGAGCTGATAAGCCACAGCTGGCGCTAATCAGCTGATTATCGCTGATCTCCGGCAACACACACACACACACACACAGAGCAAAAATGAGTCAGTGAGCCCATAAACCGTGAGAATACTCTGATTAAAAAGTGTTCCTTTAGTTTTTTTGAGCAGTGTACATTTGAAAAACAGCCCCATTTGAAAATTTAAATTGTACCCTGTGGCGGTTCTAGTGTTAAATGATGTATATGAGCAGCTATGTGGATTTAACAATGTATAAAGCATTATAAATAATATTTTCAAACATTAAAAGTATTGCAAAGTTAAATTGTTTGGGGGAAAAATACATGTGGGTTCTTTTTTTAATTTGGTGCAGGTGTGTTGTATTTAAATGCTCACAAATCTCCGGTACACGCTGCTGTGATGCTGAGGCTGCTATAGTCATTTGGGACCATATTTGATATATACGTGTTATTATGCCCTATATTTGTCACTGCAATTGTGCTTTAAAGGGCCATGTCTAGTCTGCTGCTAGTTCTTTGAGGTCAGCTTTGTGTATCCCGGCCTTTATACACCAACATTCTATATCCAACATTTATATCCAACATATCTGAAGCAGATTTTTTTTTTTTTACCAAATCCTGAACACAGTTCCTTGCAGGGGTGCAAGATGAATCTGCTCTCTCCCTGATTGTAAAGTGAAACATGATTGGCTATAGTGAGAATGTGCTACGATTGGTCAGCGATTGGTGAGGCTGTTATCTGATTGGCTTGAGTAGATGGTTGGTGGAGTCCACACATTTGTGGATTGTCAGCATCTTGATGCTAGAAATGTTTCAAAATGCACAAATGCTTGCAGCGATCCACAGCTACACAGCAACCGATCAACATATGCATGTAGCAATCTACAAATGCACAGGACATGATTCACAAATGCATGCCAGACTTGTGTTGTGTTTGTGACATCAAAAGATATTTGTGAATATTAGACACAGTTTCACAGTTGTTAGCAGTTCTGATTGTAAATAGCAGTTGGGAGAGACCTTTGGTATCTCTCCTTCAGACACATGTAACAGTCTGTCACTGAAGGAGCTGCTCAAAGATGAGACCGTTTTATACAGGGGATGGGAGTCTTTCTCCAGCAAGGATGATAGCTTAGCTACCATCCTCCTTTCTCCCACCTCATGTACTGTCTCCAGGGGCATCTCCAGGACTGAGCTAACCTTTCTGATCAGTTTGTCCAATCTCTTCCTGTCTGCAGTAGAAATGCTGCTGCACCAGCAGACCACTCCATAGAAGATGGCTGAGGCCACCACAGAGTCAAAAAAGGTCTTCAGTAATGCTCCCTGCACTCCAAAAGACCTTAATCTCCTCAGCAAAAAGAGTCTGTTCTGTCTCTTCTTATAAATTGTATCTGTATTATTCGTCCAGTCCAGTTTGTTGTTCAGATGAACACCCAGGTATTTATAAGAATCCACTCTCTCAATGTCCTTTCCCTGAATGTTTACTAGTGATAGAGAAGAGAGTTTGTGCCTGCAGAAATCCACCACAGCTCTTTGGTTTTCCCTGCATTTATCTGGAGGCAGCTCCATTGGCACCAGTCCACAAAGTCCTGGATCAGTTCTCTATACTCCCTGTCATCATCATCTATGCTCAGGCCAATGATGGCAGAGTTGTCAGAGAACTTCTGCAGGTGACAGGTTGCTGAGCTGAACATGAAGTCTGCAGTGTAGACACTGAAGAGGAACGGAGCCAGGACCATTCCTTGCGGGGCTCCAGTGTTGCAGACAACCATGTCAGACTCATATACTCATATACTCATATACACAAATATTGTTGGTTTGTGAGGTAATCCAGTATCCAGGAAGAAAGACGATGGTCCACCCCATGTACTCCAGCTTATCCCTCAGAATAGCAGTTTGGATGGTATTAAAAGCACTAAAGAAATCAAAAACATTACTCTCACTGTGCTTCTAGCCTTTTCAAGGTGTGAAAGAGCTCTCTTAAGGAGGAAGATGACAGCATCTTCAACTCCTATGCCTGGCTGGTAGGCAAACTGAAGTGGGTCCATTGATGGGCTCATCAGAGGTTAGATATGAGTAAGCACCAGCCTCTCCAATGTCTTTATCAGGTGTGAGGTCAGTGCTAGCAGTCTATAGTCCCCAAAGTGTTTTAGGCGGGATGTCTTTGGTACAGGAATCACGCAGGAAGTCTTTCACAGCAGTGGCACCTTCCCCAGCTTCAGGCTCCGACCAAACATGTACAACAATATGCCGCACAGCTGGTCAGCACAGGTCTTAAGGAGCCTGGGGCTGATGCCGTCTGGGCTCGCAGCCTTCCTCGCCTTGATCCTCCTGAGCTCCTTCCTCACCTAGGCTTCTGTGAGGGCAGTATGTAGTGGGGAGAGTGGGGGCTGGGGGGAATTGGTAGATGGGGTAGGTTAGAGGTGTTTTGGAGAAATATATTGTGAGTAGGCTATAAGCTGGGAGCGGCACATAGAGAAGTGGGGCTGGAGCAACTTGCTGTGGGAGCAGAGAAGGGGGATTCCAGCAGGGAACTGGTTGGGGACAGGGGTGGGTAGCTGGTCAAATCTATTAAAAAATATATACAGGTCATTCACACACTTCAGGTTACCCTCAGCCTGAGAACTTGACTCCTTATGGCCAGTGATTCCACACACCATTGACATTGTTCTGCTGCAGCTGATCCTCCATCTTCCTCCTGTAGCATGTTTTTTTCCTTCCCTGATCTTCTTTCTCAGTTCTCTCTGTACAGTTCTCAGCCCCTCCTTGTTTTCTGATCTAAAAACCCTCTTCTTCTCTTTAAGTAGAGCCTTTAAATCAGGGTTATTCCATGGCTTGTTATTGGAAAAACACTGTACAGTCCTGGTGGGTACAGTATTCTCCACACAGAAGTTAATATAATCCGTAATACAGTGTGTTAAATTGTCAATATCCTCCCCATGTGGTGGCTCGGTTCCCCCGTCTTCTCCTCTTTAGCTCACGGGGAACATCCGGTCTTTCCTGGGGCAGCACCGCTGTATTGTGGAATGCTAAGAGCTGATCCCTGGTGTAAGCAATAGGACCACAGCTGTGAACAGAGTTCCCAGGCACGTCTGTAAACAAAGTCCAAAAAAGTAGAAAAAGCAAAACAAACTTGACGATTTTTATGTCCATCGGAAAGAAAAACATGAAGTGCTGAAAAAATTATCTAAAAAGGGTTCAAATGTAAACGGGAGCTGCTGCAACAGGCTGCCACTCGGGCGGCGCCATGGTGTGCTTCATTAATCGCTACACTACTATGTTTTTATTTGTAAATCTCTTTTTTTGTGAATTTAATTCATGTTTGTGAAACTCTAAGATTTATTTGTGGATCTTATATTATTTATTTGTCGACATGTTTAATTTTTGTTAATCTCTTTACATTTATTTGTGTTTCATAATCTATTTATTTGGAATTACGCAACAATTCTACCCCCATACAAAACTAACTTGACAAAATCAAGGGAAAAAACAAAGTAACTGTATAATTTCATGCTTTCTCAAGCAAAGCAAATTTTGAAAGTCAACTGAAAACATATCTGGTCATAGACGTTAGTGTATAATGTTGCTGTTTGAGCATAAGTAATATCTGCAAAGTTACAACACTGAAAGTTCAATGCAAACGGAGATATCGTCTTTTAAAATTATGGCAGTTTAATGCCTACAAAAATGTCTCATAGGGACTACAACGAGCTACTTCCCAGGTTTGTGACGTCACAAACCCTGATAAACCCCGCCCCTGCAACAAAGCAGGTGAGACAATCTACTTTAGAGAAGAGGAAGAGTTGTTGCCATGCCGTCAAAACTTGTGGTGCACGAAAAAATCTATACATATTTGAATAATGATTTTGTCTTCTAACAATTCTAAAGGATTCACAAGTTTCAAAATCAGTGTTCTAAAGCAGAGCTTCTTAATCCTGTTCCTCACATCCCACTGCTCTGTACACGTTCTGCTCTGCATCTCTCTCTCTCTCAGATCATCAGCTCATCAGCTCAGCTCCAACAATGAACTGTTCCAATAATACTCTTTGTGTATAGACAGACAGATATATTTCACATAGCCATGAGAAGCGTTAAACATGGCCGTGTATGTGATTGCTGTGCTGTATTAAAGCTATAATCAGGATAACACCATATATTAAAGGGCACCTATTATGCAAAATCCACTTTTACATGGTGTTTGGACATAAATATGTGTAGGCAGTGTGTGAACACAACCACCCTTCAATGATAAAAATCCACCCACTGCTAATTTTTTAATCCCCATTAAACCAAGTCAGTCTCACTAGGCCTGCCGTTTTGATTCTTATGCAGTGTGACGTCACACTGCATAGGGCCGAGCCACGGGGGTTTATTGACAGCTCTGCATTGTTATAGTTTCCGCCCTCAGCGGTTACGTTGTCCTTAAGCAGCTGTAAGGAGATGAATTTAATTTACAAATTAGGTAGGAAATGTGCATACTTTTATATCTGCACCTGCCACAGTGTTTCCCTCTTTGAGTGTGTCCAAAAAGGCGATAAGGAGGGAGAGGGGGGTGGGTCTAAATCTTAGCACTCAGCATACCCGGTTAAAAAAAGTCACTGCTCGCCACTGATATCGGTCACTTTATATACTATATAGTACAAAATGTCAATATTAAAAACTGATCACTATGTATTAAGATAAGTTTTCAGTGATCCAGTCACAAGTGGTCAGTCGAGAGGCATTACCATTTCCACCTGGTATTAACAAGCATTTCAAACAGCAGCCTGCTATTTCTCATTAAAAGTACATTGAGCTGCAAAAGAGACACTATTCCCTAGGTGGCTTTCTGGCTTCCTCTACTTCACACTCCGAGATTGAGCGGAACGCAGAATGGCAAATTATATATTGAGCTTTGGATGTTCACCTAAACCGTGAAATACACACTAGGGATGATTCCGGTACTGGAAAAATACCGTATATATTATATTTCAAACGGCACGATATCATAGTTTTGCTCAGTTCGGTATTTAATTCGCTGCTGTTCCGAAGTGTTACCCAAACTGACGCGAAACCGGCAAGCGTGACAACGGAGAAACAACAATAGGTCAAACTGATGAAACTCACTCTACACGTCCGAAATGAACCCTCTTAGCGCCAAAGTCGCAAAATTGCGACAAGACGTCATATTTTAATCAAATAGACTGTAGTTCCTAATATGGTGTAATATCTAATTTGTATTCCCTACCACTAGATGGCAGACATGTAGTACCGGTACTTCGATTCTAGACCAAAATTACGTCACCTTCCTATTCAAAGTGTTTGAGGAAAGAGCAGAGCAAGTGAGCTATCGTGTCATTGAAGCAGTTCAGTTCATAGCATGTGGGTAAGCTGTGAGATTTGTGAGAGAAACTCGCCAAATGGCTAATAAAAAGTTGTACCGTGAGGATGTGTTGCAAATGTTATTCGCCGATTCTGACTCTGAAGGGGAATATTTGCCTTTTGGAAATGACGATCGGTCACGCTTCTCCCGGTACATCTTTGCAGCGCAATGGTGCCGCCGTGCAAGGCGCGAGTGTTCACGAAGCACAAACAAGTGATCATTTCGGCCCTTTGCCCAACGGGGATGGGGGTGGCAGGGCAATATCTATTATTTCCTGAATATTACTGATGAACTAAATACAGGTGCATCTCAATAAATTTGAATGTTGTGGAAAAGTTATTTCAGTAATTCAACTCAAATTGTGAAACTCGTGTATTAAATAAATTCAAAATGTACACAGACTGAAGTAGTTTAAGTCTTTGGTTCTTTTAATTGTGATGATTTTGGCTCACATTTAACAAAAACCCACCAATTCACCATCTCAACAAATTGGAAGTGTGGAAGAAACAGATGCACAACCAACCGAGAGAACCGCAGCCTTATGTGGATTGTCAAGCAAAATCGATTCAAGAATTTGAGTGAACTTCACAAGGAGTTGACTGAGGCTGGGGTCAAGGCATCAAGAGCCACCACACACAGACGTGTCAAGGAATTTGGCTACAGTTGTCGTATTCCTCTTGTTAAGCCACTCCTGGACCACAGACAACGTCAGAGGCGTCTTACCTGGGCTAAGGAGAAGAAGAACTGGACTGTTGCCCAGTGGTCCAAAGTCCTCTTTTCAGATGAGAGCAAGTTTTGTATTTCATTTGGAAACCAAGGGCCTAGAGTCTGGAGGAAGGGTGGAGAAGCTCATAGCCCAAGTTGCTTGAAGTCCAGTGTTAAGTTTCCACAGTCTGTGAGGATTTGGGGT
>NW_015506087.1:37261-37823 GCF_001515645.1 Sinocyclocheilus grahami | reverse complement strand
TTGTTTTTTGTTGTTTAAAAAAAAGAAGATAAATATAGATAAAGTAGAATTAAAATAGAATAGAAAGTGCTAGAGTTAGAGGGTCAAATAAAGGTGGAACAGATGTGTTTTTAGTCGTTTCTTGAAGATGGTTAAGGACTCTCTATCTGCTCGGATTGATTTGGGCAGGTCATTCCACCAGGAGGGAACAGTTAATGAAAAAGTCTGTGAAAGTGATTTTGTGCCTCTTTGAGATGGCACAATAATATGCTCACTTGCAGAATGCAAGCTTCTAGAGGGCACATAACTCTGAAGTAATGAATTTAGGTAAATGGGTGCAGAACCCGTGGTGGTTTTGTAGGCAAACATTAATGCCTTGAATTTAATGCGGCAGCTACTTGTAGCCAGTGCAAATTGATGAACAGAGGTGTGACATGCGTTCTTTTCGGTTCATTAAAGATTACTCTTGAAGCGGCATTTTGGATTAGTTGTAGAGGTTTGATAGAAGTGGATGGAAGACCTGCCAAGAGAGCATTGCAATAGTCCAGCCTGGATAGAACAAGAGCTTGAACAAGGAGTTGTG